>NW_008753907.1:0-1979 GCF_000715545.1 Opisthorchis viverrini | reverse complement strand
ATTATGTTTAAAGCCTTAGAATGAAAAGACAAAAGTGGCAGAAGGAGGGGACCTGGTGCTGACCTATGTCAAGCCTCCTGAGGTGCCCACACCTCCAACCGTCCAGTCAAACAGTCTGGAAAAACTGACACCACGAACGCCGCTGATACCGAGGAGCCGCCATTTCTTTCGATGTCCCCAGCCAAGCGCAGGGGTCGCGGGAACCCCATCCTGGAAGGCGTACTGCACCTAAACTCTTCGTACTGTCCATCACACCCATCAGCGACGCTCCTGAGGCATCGGTGGTCAAAAACCTGAAGACGATTCACATCATCTGTCCTCAGAGGCCACGTCTCGCAGTCATGTGACAACACAATCCTCAAAATAGCCTGGTACACACGACCACTGAGACCCAGTGATACGTCTTTTTGACGCCACACGTGACGCACATTAGCAAATGTGACTCGAGCTTTTGAGATTCTTACAATGACTTCATCAGACACACTTCCGTTAGAGGTGATACAACTACCGAGGTATGTAAAATTCACCACAACCTTGAAGTGTTTAGGGTACGTTCAGAGACTGTACGTCGAGAAGCACGAATTTGCACCTTGAAGGTACTGGGCGCAAGCCGAAAGATGGTATGACGGTGGTCAGCCTATTTAACAGTGCTTGTGCCCCGTCTTGGTCTTCAAAGATTATAGAAATGTGATCTGCGCACTCCAGATCGACAAGGTTCCCAATAGTCAGAAGCAGTAGCTATATGCACTCGAGCACTTGTCAGGCACAAGGCAGATCCATATTCACAATCAACCTTTCTATTGAAGACCAGGGTTCCGGAGTGGAGGCAGCAGGTAGCCAACCGGATTGCTATTCGAATTATTGTACCCAGCAGTCCAAACGTATGTTAGAGAGCTATTTTCGTCCCTGATAATTTCATTGACAAGGGGTTTCCAAGGACCAGACAAACGAATCAAGTAGAACAGCACGCGAACGTTTCCAGCATTTCTGCATTTTCTATTTCTTTAGCCTTTGGGATCCATCAATCTTCTCGGTTTTTGCACGTACACTCAGTTTCACCTGACGTCAGATGATACGTCGGGTGGATTCGTGTTTTCGGCCAGGGGGAATCTGTCATGGAGACTCCAGCAAGGACACGGTTCTATCAGAGATTCAATGTTTGGATCAGGTTCGCTGGGTTGTACCGCAAACAGAAAATCCTTCTCCGAGTAAACCTTTGGATACCTTTTCCTGACGACCGTTTATTTCCTATATCGGACCGTCGGCGGGCATCCGAAGAGCCGGTTCTGGTATTCTTTTGAGTTCGAAGTCCACAAACTTCGCAGTGGCTAAGCGATGTGTTTTGCGTAAACTTGAAAAGCAGCAGCGTACAAGTGCATAGTCGGAATTCCATGCTGGTGTTCCAGAAAGAGCGCCAAACAGTGATCGACCTCCGCCGCCGGCAATGTGCTCTGCTTGGATCCGGTACTGGTTTGTTGATGGGCACCATATTGTCAGGCGACTTCCGATGTTCCGAAAATGGGTGCTGCGAAGGAACAGGCTGTGATGGTCAAACATCTGAAGCAAGCTATCTCCG
Organism: Opisthorchis viverrini; assembly: GCF_000715545.1. Lineage (NCBI taxonomy): Eukaryota > Metazoa > Platyhelminthes > Trematoda > Opisthorchiida > Opisthorchiidae > Opisthorchis > Opisthorchis viverrini. The sequence continues at coordinate 403 of NW_008753907.1, read as the reverse complement.
TTGTCCGTGCACCTTGTGTCCAATTCAAGAGGACAACTCATTCAGTTTAGTTTACCTACCTCGGAGTTCATATCAACACCAATCACAATGATATCTGAGCTTTTAGTCAGTTGAAAAGAACACCTAGAGCGCAAGAGCTAGTCATTTGGGGCGTAAACAGACGCAATAAACAGGGTGCGATGGATCTCACTTTCTTGAGATTCCCTCAGAAGTTGCCCAACGAACCGGGAAGAGATGGATATCCAACCAAGCAGAAACGCTTCTGCTCGGTTGCCGAATACAATACCCACCCTAGCATATCCAGCTGCGGCGGCCTCTGCATCACTAGAAGTAGCAGCCAGAAGCTGAAAGAGAGCGACGAGGCAATCAGTCCAATCACAGTACTTGCGTCCTGCCTCCTTGT
>NW_008753906.1:0-1981 GCF_000715545.1 Opisthorchis viverrini | reverse complement strand
TTTGCAAGCTGACAAATGAATCAACGAATTAATAACAACTTTCTGTTCAAACGTCATTGTTATTTCTCTATTTCAGGGTATTATTGTAAGTTTTGTGTGTTAGAATCAGGGTTTTGTTTGTACCAGCGGGGTACGCGCCACACAGTAGAAGAAGGAGGCGCCATTTGTGCTCCGCTTGACCTCGAAATTGTTCCAAACAGGTGTCATCATCCGTGTCTAGGACATAATTTGGTGCCCAGACAGGAGTGCACCAGAAGACTGAAGCATTTGATCAAGCAGCCTCACTTTGCAGTCGTCTGGGAATACAAATATTTGGGAATAAATTTCTGCGGATTATTTCGAAACAGAAGGAAGAAGTTCTTCAAAGCTTATGCGTAGTAAACCGATTATGTTGTAAATGGATGCGAGGAACAAAAAATGTGGAACTATTAATGCGTCTCACCCTCACTTAGAAGTTGAAAAATATAATGCCTTGCTAATCACCTGTTTAATTTTCGTTCACAGTGAGCCTGAAAAACAAAAATTATGTATATCCCCTAGCACTACGTAATTACATTGTTGTATCAGTTGAAGAACGTTTATGTGAGAAATGATCCTGAAAGTGATTCTACGGAATTGGACACGTCAATACGATAGATTGAGCACGCACGTATTGAGCCACTCCGTTTGTCTTGACCGTACTACTAATTCCTCCGCAATATTTTCAATGAGAAATCATCAGAGTATGTGGATATGTGGATATTAACTCACAAAATTGGAAGAGATAACGGATTTTATCTCACCGCAAATTGTCCGCATCAACAAGGCGCAAAATGTTCGCATCAAAAAAGTTTTGCGTTAAAATCGTACATACACGAATGATGTACTAAATAACCGCCTTCCAAAGAGGCTCAGCTGTTGTGGACATCACAACAAATATACTTGCAAAATCAGTTTCCGCCTATGTGGTGTACACCTGTGAGCACGCTTATTGCCAAAATGTCCACGGGAATAATCAGACTGAGGAAAACACCTCTCCGACTGCAGTTTGTGCCCCTTTTGGTGTCGCAGCTGAGCGGGTTTGATTAATACTTATTGTTCATTTCATTTTACGAGTGGATATTTCTACCGAGAAACACCTTTCGGTTGAGCATAATAGTTTGTCAAACTTTATGTATGAGCCAGCCTACTGATTTGTGGTCATAAATAATTATTTGTGGCTCCGCCGCTGTATTTTTCGAGAGACCTGCTGTGAATTCTTTTACCGTTTGGCACGGAACATCGAAAAATAAAGCGTTTTGCTAGCACCTGAAAACACAATGATCTCGTATAAAGCCCAACCATGGGACAGCGTTTTCTGGTACGACTGGATGTCGTTTTTGAGTCGTCAGTCCGTTTGTCCAAGTGACCGGTCGTGTTCACCGGCAAATTCAGAAGACGAATAAACTGCTTCCCACATCAAGGGCCTAAACTGTGTCTACCGCACGACTCCGATAATCCAACCTAATTCGATCAGGCAACATTCAAGTTTGTTAGTTTCGTTGCATCTCCATCGAACTTCCTCTGGGCCAATAAGTTCCCTCAAAATATTGGTCACACCTTTCAATAAAGTGCGTCCAGGGGTCAAACCGGATCACGTCATCGAGTATTAGAACATGTGCACACTATCGCAAAGAAACAGGTTCGGTTCAGTTTAAGGAAATACAGGACAATTTTTTCGTCTGTTTCTCTTGAAGAAACGTTTGGTTTCAACTGGAAACACTTAACTAAGCAATACAAAGTTTCATTTGTACTGACATTACTGTCCATTCCCCTACCTGTCAACAAATACTCCATCAAGAATAACATTTACAAAACCCACCACACAACGCATACTCTGAACGGTAGATTTAATTCACCGCTGATAGACACATTCTGCTGTTATATATACAAGGCCCACCACCACGTAAGTTCAAAATTCTCTAAGAAAAGACACTGCCTCTGGACGCATTACATTTGGTTT
>NW_008753905.1:0-1982 GCF_000715545.1 Opisthorchis viverrini | reverse complement strand
TGTTCATTGGGATCCAATCCAGCAAAGCGTGTCCACCTCTGGGTTTGAGTGCAACTCCCACAAGGAAAGGACACACATAAGGAAGCGTTTTCTCCCACAGAGAACCAAACCGAATCGTCACCAAAACAGCACACTTAGAACGGCTTGTACACATAAATGGAAGCGGTGTTGGTCATTCGAAGTGAATTTCGTATCCAGCCGAAGATGTATCATCCTGTCCATCTGCAGCTCCAGGCAACCTCAGACATCACGCCGATTTCATGTTCCATTTGGGACGCAATGTTTTGCTATCAACAATTGTGCAAAGCCTGCTTCCGGCAACTACTTAACGTGTACTGTTGAACTCATTTGTGATGCATCTTTCAACAATGTAGGACCAAAGGTACTTGCTACCTCACCGATTGTTCATATCCGCATTTGCTTCGTCTTGAATAGACGGTTTTGAGCGTTGTTCTGAAACCCAAGACACACTTCAGCTGAAAACATATAGAAAGTCTGTAATCAGACCAAAACGCCATTGCATCTGTGGACGCTGCACTCGATTATCTCCACGCTTCAGATGTTATCCAGCCTGTCAACTACACTTCGTAGGCAGCTTCCATTGCTATGGTCAAGGAAACTAACGGAAAGATCAGGATTTGTGCTGATTATTCCACGAGTTTGAATGCCGAACTCGATTCACATTATTACACTCCCCCAGTTCTGAAAAACCTGCTTACCAAGCGCAATGGTGGTATTTGCTTTGCTAACCCCGATCTGTTTGATGCCTACTTACAAATCAAAGCTGCGAATGATTCCAAGGGTCTTCTGACAAGTAACACGCACCGTGGTCTTCTCCAGTTCAATCGTCTTCCCTATAAAATGAAAACGGCACCAGGCATATTTCAGTAGATCATAGAATCTATGCCTAATGGGTTAACAAGCGTCGTGGCCCACTTAGATGACATTATTGCGGCAGCCTCGGACAAGGAACAACTCTTTCGCCACGTAACCAAACCAGAGAATACGGGTTGCATCTTCGAGAGGAGAAAAGTGCATTCTATATTACGTCTATCAAATATTTCGGTTTTATTTTCGATAGCTCTGGCAATCATCCGGACAATATCGATGCAATTCAGACAATGTCGCCACCGACGAAAATGCCCTCTCTGTGATCTTTTGTCGGGTTGGTGAGCCGGTAAAGTATTTTCCTTCCAGATATGCACCCTGTTCGCAGTCTCCTCAGCCATCTCTTCTATAGGGTTTTTTCTGGAGTTGGTCACTTCGATGTCAATCAGCTTTCGACACAATAAAACCATTTCTATCGTCAGACTTGCTGCTTGCACATTACAACCCACTTATGGATATAATTCTAACGTGGTCGATGGCTTTAACAGATCCATTACAAAAACTGTATGAGCTGACTGCTTCGATTCCATGGTTGGATGCATCTGAAAAAGTTTTATTTTTTCGGATGCAGTTTAATCAGACTCACCACGTTAGATCGTCACCATGCCATCTACAATCCAACGGCCGAGTCAAACGCTTTGTCGACACTTTCAAACCAACACTTGAGAAACTTAGAACGGAAAGAACACCAGCGGAGATTGTCGAAATCTTACCATTAAGATAACGTGCGACACCCAACCCAAATGTGCTAGACAACCCACAAGCAGAAGTGCTTTTTGGGCGTAGACTCCGTTTATTCAAAGATGTGATATTTCCATCCACCTTCTTACATCTAGAAAAAAGGAATACATATGCAGCGATAGTTGAACTCCATTACGAAGAGAGCGGACCTTACCGTGGTACGACGGTCTATGTACCTCGGTGACCCAGTGAGCTGGACTGTGAGGCATCAGCACGACACTCGCTGTATCTCACATCAAGCTGGTCAATGGTTGGAAGTCTGACGAACAGTCTCCTGGTCCCCCAGGTTAGCCAAATACCGCCATCTTGCGGTCAAGCCTTTGAGCCAAAGGCTTTGGTTGATGACCTTAATC
>NW_008753904.1:0-1982 GCF_000715545.1 Opisthorchis viverrini | reverse complement strand
GAGTACGTAGAACATCACTAAACCTTTCGAGGATTTAGCTGAATATTTGAAACGGGGTTTCAGCTCTCATGGGTAGTTTTATGATGAGAACAACCCCAATCAATATCCTTGATAGAACAACGGCTGCTCTCAATATTAGGGAACGACTTGAGTTTCGCAGGTGATAATTTCTGTGGCCTTTTCACGGGCAGTGGTAAACACCGTGTTCTGTCGGAGGGTGTAACATGAGATCCACGAATAATTCCAACAGCTGAAACGCTTGTCTGTTGGACTGATAGGTTTTCTGCATTAGCTCGCTTAGCATTGATCATGCAATCATAAGGCGCTTCCTGCGTTCGCTTCGCTTGCTCCCTTGTGTTTATGTAGATTGGCCGCTCACCATCTAAATACGTGTTTATCTATCTGTTTATCTGTCTATTCCCACATCAGTCTATTTGTTCATCTGTCTATCTATCTATGTAACCAGCTATTTACATATCTATCTATCAATTAATCAATCAATCAATCTATCTATCTATCTATCTATCTATCTTTCTTTCTTTCTGTCTATATATATGTAAATATAAATATATATCTTAATGCATCGATATTTGTGGCAAAACATATGAAGGGGCTTCTTGGATGAACGCTGTTGGTCGCAGTAACTCTCGTTTCCATCAAAAAATATTTTAATTGAGGTTATTGAGTCAGTTCCTAATTAGCAGTCCTCGTCAATATCAACTGGGATGATAGGCATTTCTGCCTCTGAAGTGAATGTGGAGTGTTTACTTGGTTCTTTACACATATAATTGCGTAAGAAGCAACTATACCAATGGACAATTCAAAATATCGAATACTGCGCTGAACACATACAGCTATGGTCCCGATTGGTAGATCATAATGACCCTGGATTTTCCAACTTGGAAGACTTCCCATGGCCTGAAAGAAACAATAAACAGACGCCCATCAGAACAGTGTCAACCAGGATGACGTCTTGTTCCATGCAATGAAGAAGCGGCTCACCATGCAACCGTAGTTTTACACTTTAGTACTCACGTGTTATTGTTGAAAGTTCTGGTTGACCAATCAACATTAATTCCGAAACCGTTCCATAAAAATCAGTGTATAGCACTGATGTCCACCGAATCGCTAGTATTATCAATTGAAATCACAGTGATTAAATTTCCGCGGATCGTACCGGAGCGCAGTGTTTGATGTGTTGGCGTTTATTTTGGATGGGTGCTTGGATTAGCAACTAGCTAGTTCATTAAAGACATCGTCACATACTGTATTTAAACCTGAATCGCACGAAAATGAATCTGTGACGTGCTTATATCGATTGTTTGTACCCATGTTGTTGTATGCTTCCGCTTTGTGCCGCCTAGCAGAACTGTCTCATTTGAATGGACATTTTACCTTCCGAGGAAGCCAATCTGTGCTGAAAAACCAAGAAACACTGAATAAGTGTTTTCTCTTCATGGGGAGTCAGCAGGAGTGCGCATCTCATTTCAATAGGAACTTACTGACCGGAACAATCCGTTCAGCCACAAGTGACTCATCTGCAGTGTGGTTGGCTTTAGCTCAGACAGCACACAGAGTCACGCACCGTTCAACCACGGAAAACCACATAACGTGGCCACGTAGTGACTGGATCCTCGAGTGTTAACTTTTCAGATGGAAGTTTCAGTCATCGTGTAAATCTATTCTACCTCTGAGTGGATGATTCACATAGATTACGCTTCCTTTTGTACTATGGCACAGAAACGTATGAAGCATAAGTTACCCAACGTCATTGCTTGGTTATCCGAAAAACTGGCACTGGCTAGGATTGAATATCTGGATGCCTGGGCTCGCTAGCTTGCTGAAATTCGTCTATGGAGTCCCTAACCAAGTATTTTCACCCTTAACTGTCACCCTTCACAGATTGCGAAATACAACTATCATCTCGATAAATACAGTCATTTCCATAAGAGTTTGGCTTTTCACAAATGACCCAAATGAAT
>NW_008753903.1:0-1982 GCF_000715545.1 Opisthorchis viverrini | reverse complement strand
AAATGGGAACCCACCTGTTTGCTTGTTTTCATTACACAGGTCCCCAGAACAGCAGATGCGGTTTTGCCCGTTACCATCAAACACGTGCTCGTAAGAGACGCATTGTCTTCCCACACACATACGGGAGACCGCGACTAGCCTACCTTCTTCAAACGTCTCTTCATACTGAAGTGAAACAAAAACGACTGATGATTATTAGAACGCTCGAACTGGGTAAACAATGGGTAAACAATGAATCTTTAGGAAAACCTACGATGCAGTGACCACAGTTTGGGTGTGTTCCTGCAGCATCTTTGTTGAAGTCTATCCCATGCGTATGATAACAAGTGAACTTCGGCCTTTCCTCCTCTATAACACAAGTATTTTTAAAAATGAAATATTTGTACCCTCGGCCGCAACCACTGCAAACAGAAGAGTTGTCAGTATAAGGCTGATCATGCTTGAACAACAACTTATCCTGTGGATTAACTAAATATTGTCAAGGAACTCCCACTCACTTATATATGAAAAAGGAACAGAATGATTGATTTTGACATGCCTATTGGTGAAATGTGAAATGTCTATTAGTTTCCACAAGTAAACGTTATGCGTACTTCTACCTAAGGTACTTCGTTTGCCGGATTTAACAAAGTAGGTCTCGTTGACCCAATATAATTATGCCCATTCCTTGCGTTGACCAGGGACATCGGTGGACACGCATGCTTACACATATGTGGATCAAAACAGTACTCCAAATTTCTTTATCAAGTTAATCTGATTATATTGGCTGTCATTCTTTGTGCTGTTAGGAAGATTAAATCTCAGGACAACTGCGTTTGTTAATCTTCAATTCCGAATCAGGTTTTCGTTGTTTTTCACTGGTGCTCTACTACAACGCACTTGTAACTCTAAAGGTCACCCGACTTTCTTGCACAACGATTCAAAAATCAAATGGGGTTCATCACTTCATATTTGCATGTATTATCTGGGGGCAAAGTTTGTTGTATACGATGATGAAGAGTAGGTTACTGACAATTCCATCTCATCATTGTGGTCCTGTTTGAATACTGCATCAATCCTGCGAGCCACACATGCTGGACTACAGATAGTAAATGTTCGTCTATTTCGTGATTTTGTTTTAACACAACTCTTATTCTGAAGAGAATTGAGAGTTGTGTATATTCGTACAGTCTTCGAGTATAGCGAGTAAAGAAATTACACATGCCAATCCACATACGAAAGACTGTGACAACCGGCGGACTATTTTTTACGATGATCCAGTTATCAGCGCCCTTCCGCCAGACCTTGAGGTAAGGAGACACGGAATGCAGTATTACTTCATTCACAACAAATAAAAAACATCAGTTTCCTGACGCCAAACTAAAAGCAACACACAACCTCTCACACAGACATACAGGCTTGAAAGGCATTTGTTGCACTACCACGTAATTTGCCGCAACTGCGGGCCGTTAAATTGGTTAACGTAAGAGCAATTACTTTTGGCGACGCTGTGAAAGGGATTTCCGAATGATTTCCCAAACTTGGCAATAAGCTTGCAAGCCATTCTTAACCAGTTTCGGATACATGCTATTGAGTGAGCATTTTCCGGTTATATGGTTTCGTTCATGCAGTATTCAGTAGTGCCTGTTATCGACTGATGTGAGTGATGAATTGGTCCACAGTATTTTACCATCTTATTAGTGTTCATGCAATGCGTGTTGGAGTATGTCCTCGTGAACTTCGGTTGGTTACTGTGGCAATATTGAGTTTGCGGTTCACTTACCTACATATGATTTTGAGCTGAATGAGTCTACGTTTTCTGCACGAGCATGTACCATTCCTTTTCTAGTTTGTTCCATGAGAGTTGATAAACTGGGCAGATATAGCCATCAGTGGTGGGGTAATCAGTGAAGAATCCTGCCTACATGGACTCACTTTCTTCAATTAATCTTGCGCTCAAAATGCTTGCACCTGTGAGCCCCACTCAACATATATGTATATAT
>NW_008753902.1:0-1982 GCF_000715545.1 Opisthorchis viverrini | reverse complement strand
TTTACACCCACACTTTCTATTTATTTTCAATCTCCGGAGTCTTATGCCTTACCCATAATGCGTCGAATACATATGACGGTACATACGACTCAAATTCGCCGAAAAATCTTTGACATCTCGGGAGTGTTTTGTGGCTGATCAGATGGATGAGTTTCTTTAATTTTCGCTAACCAAAAGTTAGTTCTATGCATTTTGCGAACAAACTGTTTACCAAGTGTCTTGGTTTTGACGGAATACTCAACTGAATTTCTCGTTTATTAGGTTATTCGACTAAATAGGCTGCACAGCTGGTACGATGTCCGAGGTATCGCAGTATATATATTCTCAGGGAACGCTTCCTATAAGTTTGCTGTGCGCCCTTCGAAAGTCCACTACCTGCTTCGTCCCTCTCAAAGCTCATCAGGTGGGTGCATTTCCCGATCTTGAGCTACCAGTGAATTTTCATCAACTTCATGAGCTTTGTGTTCCGTGCTTGAACATCTCGAATGTTGCATCAGCTAAAATACGAGACGTTCTCTATGCATCGCCTTTGCTAATAAAATAAATGGGAGACTCCGCCGGGATTCGCTCGCGTTTCCTGTCAAATCCAAGTCAATTCACATGTGGGTAAATCTTGTCTCGATGGTGCTTTCCGGTGGTGATACCGTTCTTTCATTTGTGCGATCATCACCACACCATGGTCAGTTAAACTTACATCTGACCCAATTGATTTCGGTCAACTAGCATCAAACTTGTGTTTACCAAGCTGGATCAAAAAACAGGTTTTTCACAGAGGTTCGATTTCAAGCCTCCTGAAAATTGTTGCCAGCTACACGTTTTATAAATTTTAAATAAAATCAAGAAGAATCTTTAAAAAAATATGGCGGTGTTATTAATCTACCGCGGGATGCATCAAACTAATTAGATGGTTGCCCCATGAAAATCTATCCGGCCGTTGCATACTTCATGTTGAAAGTATGTATATTAATCAATCCCAGTCTTACCACCAATTCCCAGTGAACGAAACGGCCAATCCGTTGTCAAGATAATCACGTCTGGTCTACCGGGTAATATCTTCCCCATCCGAAAAATTTGGATATGCATATTGTTGGGCATAATATATGTCGCCATCATCCTGTACAGTTGCATTATCATTAGCAATGTATAATGATTACAGTAGCACCAAACTGTATGTTGCCTGGAACACCAAAGACCCTCACTTCGGTTAAACGCAGATGAAGTAAGATTTTGTGTGGCTGTCTAACGTGACCACTTAGCTAGTTGAACAGTACGACTGCTAGAATAGGTACGCAAAGCATCAGAAGCTAAGGAATGGAAAAACTCGAATTATTCAAAGTTTGGTATGTATTGATTGTTTAGGCGCAGTGATCGCTTAACCGAAATCAGAAGATAAGATCTTCGTTTTTATCCAATGTCGACACTTAGAGGAAACTACCAAACCATCCGTAAATAGAAAGTGCCACTTCTAGAACTTATCCGTGTGTATTTTCCAAAGACCCTGAGGCAGCTCAAAGTGTGCCTGGTAATTTTAAGCAGAGCTAAAATGAAGAATAATTACGAAAACATTTTAAGTGGTACGGCAATATAAGTTTTGCACATGAAAACTGACGCCAAGCTACTCGGTTCCGTTACATTAGGTTGGGAAGCTATGGTAACATATACCCGGACTGTTCATTTCAGAACTATTTTGTGCATATCTTCTCGCACGCCTGTTATAAACTGGGGAAAAAATCATCCATAGGCTTTTGTGTTTATGTCAACATGCTTGCCATCACACAAGAAACGTGAATTTTCTCAGCAACCTGTCACAAGAGATAATAATACTGAAACTTCTCCCATGTTCTTGAGTGTGCAACCTACCGACACCCGACCATTGCGCAATAAACAAACTGAAAAATCAGCCTCTTTTAGTGGGATGAGAAGTGAATGCTCACAGCTTGGCAATTGCCATGTCCATAGCTATTGTTACGAGACACCAAATA
>NW_008753901.1:0-1983 GCF_000715545.1 Opisthorchis viverrini | reverse complement strand
AAACAGCAAAGCTATCCGCCTGCAAAAAATACAACATTGGGTTTATCCTCCTCAAGCCTCCCTAAATAGAACCGCCGGATGACAGAATTAAGCAACATTTTAAACCTCAGGTATCGATATCCGTTTCTTTTTGGATTCAGCTCTCTGAGGTAAGTTTCTAGTTATGTCCACTGAGATCCGTCTTCAGATACCTCACTGACCGAGTTGACGGAAATGCTGTCATCCCCAATTTTTCCAACAATACTTGCTCAAACGATTCCAGTTCACCAGTCCTGTGAGTGATGATATGCACCGTACCTCGCAAATCACTCAATGAAACTGCTGAATATCGTCGGTACTTTGCAAGTCTTTGTACATGGTCACAGGTTAAAAAAATAGTCGATTCAAACGAACTGTTCTGCTACCTGATTTGATTTCGGAGATCGCATCAATCGCCATTTGCCATGGTTCCGCTTTGTATTCCACATCGATCGCTTCCTTCGGGAACCACGTGCAGGTAGAAACAGTTACCGGCGATCAATTTAGGGACAACCTGTGAGTTTCTAACAGCAGTTAATTTAGTCAATGTGGGCTATTTGTTAAGAGCCAACCAGTCTATCACCAAATTACTCTTCAAAACTCAAAGATAGCTGAGAAAAGGCTAAGCGCTGGATCATTTTTCATTGTACGCCCCACGTCCACTGCTGAGTCCGCAGAAGACCGAATTAAACTACCAGGAGATTTGGTTTTCCGCAGAACGTACCCGGTGGTGAAACGTCTGTTGAGGTATACGGCAGAGAGATGGATAAATTAATAGTCCCTTTGTCAAATTCGCATGCGTTTGAGCAGAACATATTGGTGCTGAAAATCCTTCAGTTGTAGTGGCAATGTTAAAATTGCTGGGCAAAACCCGGGAGGATATTTATATGTAATGGCTTNTTGTACGCCTCACGTCCACTGCTGAGTCCACAGAAGACCGAATTAAACTACCAGGAGATTTGATTTTCCGCAGAACGTACCCGGTGCTGAAACGTCTGTTGAAGTATATGACGGAGGGATAGATAAATTAGCAGTCCCTTTGTCAAATTCGCATGCGTTTGAACATATTGGATTAGTGCTGAAAATCCTTCAGTTGTAGTGGCAATGTTAAAATTGCTGGGCAAAACCCGGGAGGATATTTATATGTAATGGCTTGGTCCAATTTCAAGCTAATTGGGCATCCTATATTTGAAATCTGGTGGAAGTTTGACATGATAAGAGGTTAGCTGTCTTTAGTTAAATTTATATATCTGATCTCATTTACTCGGAGATTATAACACCAGTGAATGAAAGACTGATACGCATGTGGTGGTTTAAAGCTGAATAAGCGCTGATCGTCTTGCCGACGGATTAAATGTTTTGCTTAGTCTAGTTCGTGTTGATAATGAGTACACTGTGATCATCCCCTTTTCACGCTTCTACTGAGAATTGCGAATGAACAAACATTTGTATTCTACTTCATGGTAAGCCATGGTACTTCATGGTAGGCCAACTAAAATCGTGTGAACCCAAATGAGTTATCAACTTTTAGGAGTGCTACGCTGCGTGATCATAGAACGAGTGACTGTCTGAAGGGTGCGTAACTATATAACGGGAAACGTCTCTTCTGACAACTCAGTATTGCAGGAATTTTAGCAGAAAACCTACACAAAAAAGCATTGGTTGGGGGCAGTTACTTGACATTGGCTCGGGTGCTCCGCTTGGTTGTTTGTATGCTCGCCGAGTTTGGGAGTTGGATTGCAAACGTCTCATCACCACTCGTGGTGATGTCGTCAGTGCAGGGTTGAGTGGGTGAATTCTCCCTTTTCTGCCTGTGATTATATAGCATCTAAACAGTATTTGGTAGTTCTGGCAACGGTCTTCGCGTAGTTTGATTGGCTTGCTGTGAATCTGACGAGGTCTCGAATCTTCCGTGCCGGTCGGTTCGTTGGGCGCATTCGATTCGGCAGTCCTGTTTGTGATTGT
>NW_008753900.1:0-1987 GCF_000715545.1 Opisthorchis viverrini | reverse complement strand
GTCTGAAGGATAACGGATAGGCGTTCTCGAAACAGATGCTGGTGACAATGGAAGCTTTTATCATTACTGCCATGACAGCCAAACGTCCGACGCCAATGTGCTGTTTCACCAACGATGAGAGTATCATACGTATGGACACTGTTATGTTAAGTGTTCTTTGATGTTCTGGTTGCTACTGCACGGTGTGCATGTTACGCACACTGCAGTTCGACGTGTTGTTGCCCGCTCCTACTACGCCTGCATTGCGCCCCCGTGTTTGATTAATTTGTTCTATTGATATTTGTGTTGTGCTGCATGTGCTGAGAATTATACTGGATATTTAGTCAGGACTACCACACCAAACCCCGGTTCCTGAGCTTGGCCCGGTAACCGCTCTGTTCACGGCACAACAGTTCGGATTTACGAAAAAATCCTCAGAACTCCTACTTGCATAGCACGAACCAAATATCAGTTTCCTCCAGTCTCTAATCTATACTATAGCAACACACACGGGTATTTTTATTGGTTTCAATCTAACGTCGACATAAGGAGGTAGGTGGAATATTTCCCCTCCTTCCTGCAAAAGGATCAAATTAACGTGATTAACGTCTCAACAATTTCGTCTGAAGCGCGGCTGCACAAGAAGAGTTATCAATCACCACTGAATTACACCGCGAAGATATTTTCACTGACGCACCTTGTGAAGAATACATCCATGTATCCTACATTCTGGACATTTTTGGCAATGCATTCAGTAACGAAGAATAAAGTTGCTCCGCATCGACTACAATAGACAGCCGATTTGTACCTAAAGCAGATCACTACTCAGGTCACATGTTTGAGTTCAGTTGGGAGACAGTAGTGCAGGTAACATTGTGAAACGGATGAAAGTAGAAGAGGCACGCAAAAGATCTCATGAAAGTAAAATCCGGTTGGTAAAAGTACAGTTTCAAAGTACAGGGAGAATATGCAAGAATAAAGTGAACTCACTGGTAGAAATATTTAGGGGGAGAAAGGCTATGGTATATCCTAAATGTGTCTCAAACGGGTGTTGCTCCAACTGGAAAACACAATACTCACACATGCATGGTTTCCAGATTCCTAGTCTAAGTCAGCGCTATGGGTAATAAATGTAGTATGGCGTTGCTTAGTTAGCATATGATCACTTACGATGTAAGGGAACGGAAATAGAACTTGGTGGCTCCCATCCAGAAACCTCGCATACTCTACGCAAAAATGGTAAGAGAGACGTCTAGATCACGTATTACTCATATGGGGACATTTTCTACAGGGGACTTTGAGGGTGGGGTGGAATTTGAGATGGGGGGACTCGCACTGAAATTTACCTAGTTTTCCTCGACTGTTTTGACGAGCTTTACTAAATGGAAGTATCCACTTTAACTGACAAGTCACATTATTTACGTGTAGGAGTGCACGCATTAGCGAATGCCCGTGTCATCTAGCTGCATCACTTGAGTAGTGCATCATAACGGCCCTCGATTGAAACTGGCTGGATCAATGTGATGTGGCAGGATAAGTCTGTTAGGTTCCCGTAAGTAATCTGAACACGCTAAGACGCGACAGTCGCACGAGTTGGTAGGATCCGACAGTTCTAGCTGAAGTGCAGTGTACTACACTGCAAGAATTGCAGAGCAGTTCACACGGGTACAGACCCTCACTTCGCCGCATCATATATTCATATGAACCTAGGATTTCAGGTTCTAATCATGACTGGAAACAGCTGCTGGAAAAAACTGTGCGCACGACTTGTTACCATACGATTTCATGAAACACGTTAAACGAATGTTCCGACAGACAAGAACAAACGTGATGCGAATCGGAAGCTGATAGTATGAGTGTCATGACAGGCGTAAATGTCAGAGGTAAGTCGCACAGTTTCACGGTTTCGTTCTCAGGCATATTTAAATGCGAGCGCCCAGAAGGACGATTTGGCTTGTGCCCACTAGGTGATTTGATATAATAGTTGTCTGACTACTGTTCTAAAAAA
>NW_008753899.1:0-1988 GCF_000715545.1 Opisthorchis viverrini | reverse complement strand
CACCTCATATTGATTGGTCGCTTCAGTCCTGGGATTCTGGTGGACGTGTCTGTGGCACTGAGTCATCTTGGCTTTTTAGACAATGGCGGATGGACAGGAAAATGAAGACAATAATGGGCAGAAGAGTCGCCATCCACATCTTCCGTATGTCGATATCCCAGGGTCTTGAAGAACTTGGTGCATGAACTTCAAGTAGGAATTTCTAAAAATGGAGCACGCATGGATCGTTAAGTTATAAAGATGATGACTTATCGACAGTTATCAAGCTGTCAAACCCAAAATAATTACCACAGACAGATTCAGGTGAAAGCTGGAAGCCAAGACTGTTAGGCTGTAGCTCAGATGGGTGTTCATCTGTTCGCCAAGCTTGACAGTTTTCTTGCAGACCTTAAACATCCCATCATCGTCCTCGCCATCAGCATCACCACCTTTATCACCGCCATCACTACCATCATCTAGATCACCATTAAAATCACCAACACCAATTTAACTACCAAGGCAACTTCCTAAGAATTTTCTGACTACTTTCTTCTCTACCTTAAACAGAGAGTTTGAGACGGAAAATTCCAGTGTTTTTTAGGACGTGGTCTTATTGAAAAGCTTGGCAACAGTGGGCTAGCTGTCAGCAGGGATCACTTGTCTGTTCGATAAGTAAATACGGCGTGGTGGAATATGGCGAACAAATGTGGGTTCACCTTCACCTTAAATTCAATGTTTATTGATGGATTCTTCGCCTCTTCAGTGAACTGCCAAATGGAAACTCTTGAACCAAATCATGTTTTTTCTCGACAATCTGACATATTCAAAAGTTTCTAGGCTGGTAGCCAATACAACTGCGAAATGGCGCCAATCCAATCGGCTACAGTGTAGTAGTACTGCTGCCGTTACTAACCGTTCCGCTGTAACACTCTTTGTGTGTCTGGCTGTCAAACCATCCGAAAAAAGCTTGACGGTTGAGATAGTGTTGAGTAGGCAGAAGTGGTCGAGTTTCTAAGGCTAGGTTCGAAACATGGACCATCCATTCAGGAGGGGCTGAGGAGAGATCGTCATTTGCGAATGTATTCTCCTGATTGCTTGGCGTTTCTGTACGGTAGACAAACAGGTCTCAAAACCCCTGTAGTCTCCGTGGTTATGGAGTACTGATAAGACCAAACAACTTACCGTTCAGTTTCCTGAAGATACCAAACCCCAGTACATGAACACTGGCAACTAGTTCAGCATACCAACTCGAAATTTTCAGACCTGAAGAAGTATGGGGTTTATTTCATTTAATTTATATTTAACAGTGCTTTGGTGTAATTTTCTAAGGGTCACCTCCAGAAAACGGTTGGCGTTTCTGAACATCCAACTAAGTAGGGGAGTCAATATGAGTACGAAGCCTACTGGTCGTCTTGGTACCATATACTCTCTCAATCCTGCGTAGCTCATCCACCAATCTGCCAACATATCCGTCCGCTGTGACCAGCTGTTAGCAGCAATCCAGTCATTGAAATTCTGTACAGTCATTTATCTACCTTGTGTCCTCGGCCACCGCAGCGCTGTACTAGTCTCAGTAGTCCAGCAACCTGATTTAAGTAAGACACAGGAACTCGCTGAAATATCCACCACCCTTTGCCTACCACAGATTTCCTCGCTCATAGGGATTGCTGCGCCCCATACCCGGTGTCCTAAACAAATAATTTGTTTTCAGCCAAGGGGATTTAAACACAGGTTTCCACATCGCGTTGCTCGAGTACCACAAATGGTACTTGAATTACTGATTCACATAGTTTGTGATCTTTTGATCAAGTCGACCAACCGGACAACTGAAAAATGGACAACATCCCATCAATCAAATCAATTTATCAGCTATGGACTGTGTACCATAATTGTATTGGTTTCAGCTGCTACAATTTCGATTGCCGGAAACGTGAAGAGTGTGGCGTACAGCCAAGCATTGGTTGGAAGCGTTGACATGTCCAGTTTGTTCGGAAATCGGGTAGCTATGC
>NW_008753898.1:0-1991 GCF_000715545.1 Opisthorchis viverrini | reverse complement strand
CTCTCTCTCTTCAGCTGTACGATCTGCGCTGCTGTGAACTACTGACGGAGCTTCTTCTATCTCCCCATCCAGAACCTGTGCCCTTGGTAAATGCGCCAGCACCCGCGCGAACTCCACTAGCTCCGAATCAGAATGTCAACCGTCCGCATCCGACTACCGAACTTAATCCACTACAGCGACGTATGACCATCCTGAACGAAGATAGACAAGGAAGGTCAACCGACGAGAAGCGACATTTTGTGGCGACTCATCGGTCAGCCTCCGTGTTGTTCGCTTTCGATCCACGCTTTTTACACTCCCGGATTGCTATTACCAATGTGAATTTTGTGGATCCTCATTTTGATGGATCTGCGTTGGAGGCCCGAACAAGCTTGACTCTGATGACCCTGCCCACCTGGGAAAGGGTCGCAACAACCACCAAGTTTAAGTGCCCGGTGTTGGCCAGTCGCAGTCCCGCTTCGGCCGGCACGTCTTCTAGATCCGCCACTGGCTCTTGTCAGCAGAGTCCTTCGAGTACAAGTGTATCTGGACGTGTCCTACATCGGCACAGAGCAGCCTCAGAGGCAAATCAGCCTATAGATAGGCAGCAAACCCACTGGCCTACTCTGGCCTCTCCTCATATTTTAAGCATATTCTATTCGCGAGACGGATACCTTCTGTTTGTAGTCTCCACCGAAAGTCGCGTGTGTCGATGTTCCACAATAGGACACCACGCTTCTTCCACCAATGTCAGTACTGTTTTTCCATTCGCCTCCTCAGAGTCTGTGGAAGATCGTGAGGATGTAGTTATTCGTTCATCTCCTGTTCGCGTCAATGCCACAGCCAATCATGACGGCTCTCGAGCCCATCAAATACATCGCTCGGGAGCCGTCTCGTTCTGTCTTCCATCATCCGAGAAGACAGAAGTCTCACAAAGACACAGAGACCCGATTGCATCACATACATCCATGCTTGCACCAACTCTTCCAGGTTGTATTACTTTATGGTTGACCATTTTCAATTCAGACACACTGTCCCGCCTCAGAACTTTACGATTCGACCGACCAGTCTGCCCTGTACACACATGCCCCACAAACTATATTCCGGTGATGAGCCGATGCGGGTCTCGTCTGGCTCTCATCACAAATCAATATGTTTCCCAGCATTTGAGTAAATACCGTTCAGGACTATCCGCAAATTGTGTGGTCAACACGGGCGTGCTAACTCCGGCCTCCCTGCGGCACTCGATACCCTCAGTCAATGTGGATGTTTACGCACGGACGCATATGAATCATTCTCGTCACCCGGACTGTAAGGCTGGCGTACATTGTAGTAGTTCCCAGTTGACGCCAGATAAGCAGGTGAGCTCTCGTTGTTTTTTCTTCGAATTTCGTATGTTTTATGAGCCTAGTGTGTGTCTCAACTTGATCATTCAGGTGATCTGTCAAGAGAGCCCTGGCTAATGATCATCCGAAATTGCGGGCTGTTGCTCGTTAGTACATTGAGCAGCACTGGTCCTTTTTTAACCTGTTGAAATTTGTAACTTTTTTGTAAATAAGACTTGGGATCACTATCGCTTTCTAGAGCTTGTGCACACCATGGTGTTCTAAACAATACAATCTCTCAAAGGGAAGAGAAATATCCAGTTCTTCTTTGAGGAATGGGGTTTCGTCAAACGGTTTCCGAAGAGCAACTGTCCTCTTGAAAAATACTATCTATCGGTAGCTCAATCCTTACGAAGTGATCTCGGCTGTCCGTACTAATGCTTTCGCATAAATTTATCTGTTCTTAAACCTGTACTGGTGACTTACTGGTTAGCTCACAGCATTGAGCTGTTACCCCCAACTTTGTCATCTTCCGAAAATCCGCGGGTTTTGTTAGGTTACAATATCCGTCTCTCTGTTCACTAGTCTTACTGAGAATTCGAGATAGCTCATTGGTTAAGGCGCTAGATTACCGACTAGAAAGTCCGTGGTTCAAACCCATCCCCGGCATCTCGACTGCTCCTGTCT
>NW_008753897.1:0-1991 GCF_000715545.1 Opisthorchis viverrini | reverse complement strand
CATGATTCACGGTCTTCAACCCAGCAACCGGTGCTCTATTGTAGTTGCCGTGCAGAACGACCGACTGCACGGTTTCGAGCGCGACAAGGAATGGCCGTGTATGGTGTGTCTTATTACAATGACATATCGATATGTCATCAACCGAGTGGGATGGTCGGTCCTCTCCAAGATATCCACGGTCAACCTTCAGATTTCTTATCAAGTCGTCGATATCGGGTCTGAAACACTTCAATTTAATTCTGGCACCTCAGTTAAACATGAGCTGGTTTCAGAGCGGTGGACTGAGAGAAAACGGTAAACACATCCTCCAAGTAAATGTTAACTTACATATTCGTGGATGGGATTTTGAGGGAGGAGCCAAATATTTAAATGTACATGAATAGCATACCCTATTCAGTAATTTCACATCAACTCAAGAGGCTACGGGTGGAATAAAGAATGTTTATAATCCCCAGATCTGGTGTCAGTCAAACCGCAAAGTCTACTGCAGCTCACGACTGAGGTCCCAGGCCATCTTTGATTCCCAATTGTTGCACCATATTCTCCATGGTCACTGCAGACAAGCGCGCATACATCCAAAGTTTGTCCCTGAAAATCAACTCTCGAGGTCTTTGTCCGTCTTTCGGTTATCCGGGTATGGTCCATTTCGGATAAGCCCACTGCGGTGCGTTCAAAATGGTTTTTGTTCTCCACTGCTGCGAATTTGTGAGTGAGTTCATTTTGTATGTATTACAGAGTAAACTCATGTCATTTTGTTGAATTTTTCACTCCTACATAGCCTGTGCTTGGAAGCCTCTGTCAGATCCCACTCCATTGCTGTGGTGCACTCATTTCAATCATGAACCAGAGAATTACAGGATATTAGCTTCTGAGTTACCTCCTGAAGGAGGACGAATTGAACCTTTATTCACTTTGAGACAACCTAT
Source organism: Opisthorchis viverrini (assembly GCF_000715545.1). Taxonomy (NCBI): domain Eukaryota; kingdom Metazoa; phylum Platyhelminthes; class Trematoda; order Opisthorchiida; family Opisthorchiidae; genus Opisthorchis; species Opisthorchis viverrini. The sequence continues at coordinate 1,065 of NW_008753897.1, read as the reverse complement.
TCAACAGCGCCACCCATTTATACGTCCCACGTTGGTCATTTTTCTTGGCCTGAAGTTTGCTTATGATTTTATTGATCTTCAGAATATTTCGTAGCGTCTAGAGATCAAAGGTCACCCGCCCAAATCTATTTCCTTTCTGAAGGCATCACATGAGAACACTGGACGCGCAAGATTGTATGGGAAGCTTTAGCGCCAGTTCAACTTATCCACTGGTGTATAACGAGGCCCTTCTCCTCCACGTTTCTTCTTGAAATTTGTTGTTGATGTGCTGCTTGAAATGTTATTGCCTGCCCCTGAAACCTCGTGAATCAAATGCATCCAGGACATTTGCTTCGTAGACTACATTGCTCTCCTGGACTCGGACCCTTTTCAAAAACAAACGATTTTCAATAACCCAGATAATTCGAGCGAATGTTTGGCAAGCTCTTCACACCCCCAATGTTTTTGTTTCCACAACACTACGTTGAATCATACCCCAGCCTCGTGCTTGTAGAAGAGCCGGTAGACGTGGAAGACAAATCTGTTTACAAGGTAGTTGTAGAAATTCTGTCGGCTGATTGGTGATGAGATTACTCCACGAATAAGCAAGGTCAATGCAACTATTGCCAGCCTCCTACACCTATGGCATCAAGGCAATATCAGTTTATCAGTCAAGGGTGGAGTTTAGGTTGCGGAGCTGCAATCCACGCTGTTTTACAGATCGGAGAAGTGGATTCTAGCCTCAGAGGACATGCAGGTTCTTAAATCCATCTGCAGGTTCAGTGTGTGCCCACTTCAGTGCATGATAACTGTCGTTAGGATACATCACGTGAAATACAAGTATCTAGTAGAGAAATGACAATAATGAATTGACTTTTTTAACAGCTTGCAGGGAACATACCAAGCGGCCGCAACCGCAAGATCAGCTCATGGGCGCCTTATTTTTAGGGGCAAGAAGGTGTGAAGCCACACATGGATCTTCATGGATCCAACATTGCGTTATTAATACCGTTAGGGTGCTTCACTCCTAACCTTTTTCCAGCTGGTACACTGTTTCCTATGTACTTGTCTAGCACGCCAAATATT
>NW_008753896.1:0-1993 GCF_000715545.1 Opisthorchis viverrini | reverse complement strand
AAAAACAAATGGTTTGTAGGTGCTTTTGGGTAAAGGAATAGTTAGTCTAGTATCCGGTGAGGGCACAGCCAACTCCTTCACACAATAGTAGGTAAGCACTTACCAAAACGTGAGGAGTTTTCAGTGTCCAGACTGACAAACTGAACGTACCAAGCGCTGCTTTCCATTCTCGGTTGACAATGTCTATGGTACTTGAACTGAAGTGGCAAAGAACAGTGACAAAATTATTGTCCTTGATAAGATTTAATGTCATGGGAGACAATGATTTTTCTCAAAGAATGAAAAAGATGCAGGTAAACACTTCTGGGACGAATCCATAACAGTCCAACTGTGAATATGGCTAGCGGGAATTGAGACAGAAGAGAGATGTGAAGCAGGGCTGTGGTCATTACCATTCCTTTGTACCACGTCGGTCTTTGTAATCAAGGCAGTTGTCTGAAGTCTATTGTTACCTGGGCTTGGCCACGGTCGGGACTATGTGCAAGGCCGCGGTCCAACAGCCTAGGGCTGGAGTCGAGCCACGTGACATTCATTATGCGTACCATTTTGTCAGACTTACCTGACAGAAACTTCTTGGCTTCAGAGGTCTATATAGTAAGCGTTTTTGTAACTGAATGCGTCATTCACTCTCGTTCTTGCGTGTCTCCTACATGACACAGTTCGACTGTACGAAACCAGAAAATAAACAGTCTGAAAAGAATTGTTCGCTGCGGAATAACTGCCCAAATAACCGACCGGCATATTCCAAGCACTGAAGATTCCTACCAGTTACACAAACATGGAATTCACTGGTCTGAACGAATAGCTAACCATTAAACTTTATTACAGATGTATGATATATGTGACCTAAACGTGTCTGTAGTCCCAGCCGAGCTAGTCGTCATATGAGGCAACGGACAAAATATGGTTTGAGAAACTACCGGGGAAGACAAGTCCAGAAGTAGCAAAATAAAAGTAAAATTTAGAAAAAAGTGCAACGTCCTTAACATTCCTGTCATTTTGTAATCTGTATCATAAGAAGAACATTGCGGCTCAACAGCCACAGTTCCTAAGTTGAAGGATTTTAAGCACCAAATAGCACATCCATCATGACTAAGCAAGTTTTGCAGAACTGTTTATTTGCAGCTTGGTTGAACCCGACGAGTGAATCAATGAGAAGTGCGAAATTGTCAGTTGGCGCGCTTTTGCAATAACGGCGGCCCTATTGGAATCAAACGACCGTGGAAAATTTGCCATCAATCAAAGAATGTCTTAGAATTGAAGCCGCCCGAAGCAGCATTGTCGAACATTGATGTTGTGCTATCGATGTTACAACCACATCTACGGCCATTAGAAAGTGGTTAAGAGTGGGTAAAAGAAAATTACATGAGGCGATCACAAGGTAATAACAAAGTATGAAATGACTTAAATAAAAGCAGCTGCATTGATAACCTATGTGAATGGATCGAAATATTTCCACAGCGTTGAGCCAAAACAGTTTCAGGTGCAACTCAACCAATCCGAGAAAGTTCAACACCAGCATGATATGCAGCATACGAATGACTAATCCGAAGAAGCTTAACACTAGTGTGGATTGCAACACATGAGTCTATCTCTGCAACTTGATGATTGATACAAATCAGTGCTTTTCGTCGTTTTTACTAGGTAGATGTACGTTCGCGTCAGGAAAGATAGACAATAATTAAACGGGCTGAAGCTTGCTTTTACTAGCCAAAACTGAGCTTCAACGTACGCTGCTCTGAATGTCCCATGGTCTGTTCGTCCCAGGTTCGGAAGATTTGTGTTTGGATCGCGTGGAGTTCTCGGGTTTCCATCAGTGTCCCGCATAAATGCATACAACAAAGATGAGAACCCCTGAAAGTGGAGAGGGTGAGAGGAAACGATAAATACAGAGGAATCAGGTAAGAAGGCACTGGGAAACACAGATGAGCATAACAGTCTTCGGAAACGTCAGCAGGCTTTGTCGCGAACCAGAGTATATAAATCAACGTTT
>NW_008753895.1:0-1994 GCF_000715545.1 Opisthorchis viverrini | reverse complement strand
TCAGGTTTGGTCAAACTTATCTCCCTTCTCCACCTACCCCCGTTTGAACCGAATGTCTATGGAAAGGGGCCCTTGATGTCAATGAATCATAGCCCGCCAATTTCTGAGCAAACTTTGGTTTCCTGGGATAGGTTGCCCCTGCTCTATCCGTTTCCTTGCTACGAACCGCTTACTGGACACTAAATAATCCATCATTTGACTCCACATCCCGAACAACTAGACCGTCCGCCGAAGTAAACCGTCCCAGGACGCGACGGGCAGCACAACGTCTAGTTAGGTGGCTTTGACAGCGCACCCAACCGTCATCGCGGATTGGTAGTGAAATCTGCCAACTCGAGAAGAAGCCCGCTAGGACGTTTTGTGTAATGTGGGAACATTCATTTTTCAGAGTATTCACATGACATTGCCTGTCGGTCACACGTGAAAGAAGGATATGTGAAAATGACTCAAACCTTGTCTTAAACCAGGGTATAATGTGTTCAATACACGCTAAATCCCCTGCCTGCTTGCATCCGCTTGGAGAACACGACCTATTTTGAGAAATCATGTTTCGGGACGTCCGAAACTACCATCCAAGTATTACAACGTGGTTCATAATAAGAAGAACACGTAAAAAAAGAACACGTAAGTATGGACACGGGTGTAATTTGTACACACGACCAAAATGGTCCGCTTTCGTGGCAGGTGTGCAATCATCTGATTCGCATATTCAGTCAGCCCACAGCGCTCGCGGAAGCCAATCAAACAGACACGCATCCAATAAGCCACTCAAGTCACGCACTAGATCGATGGTGGAAACACGAACGAAAAGGCACAAGCGCAACTCTCTCCAACGTCGAAGTAGCTACTACACATTAACCGCTTGAATATGCGAATCGACTACAACTCGCATACTCCTGTGATTATTCGAAGTAGCGGTTTATATTATTAAGCGCTCTTGAAAAACTACAGTGACATTTCGCGAATCATGCCGGAATTTGTTTTACCCGTGCGGCAAACCTCAACTGGAAAACCAATGTAGACTGACCGCTTTACTTTTTATATCGGTGAAAGCAAGAAGGCTGGCACAGTGGATTTATTTATTGGGAAACATCAACTGTGATGTTGCAGGCTATTGGATACGCGAGCAGAATTCGCATATGCATCTTGTTTATGAAAAGACTGTTTATATGCCCTCCAGTCAAAGAGATCCTTTTGAACCTAACAGGATACTCGCTCACTATCTACTAAAGTTCAAGATGCGCTATTAAATGATTCCCAAACTGCGTAATAAAGCTCAATTTTCAATAGAGGCAGAACGGATTGCTGATAAAACATATAGTACTCGCATGGTTCGTAAGTAATATCACCTCCTACACAACTTCCAACTCCACAGATTGTTCGCATGAAACCGATTTACAATTAAATCCAGAAGCTGGTGTGTTGGCCGCTTCTTAGGTGCATCATGCCATTTACGAAGCTAAGTCACATTAACTTTTTCACTCACCAACCTTCTTCAGTTGTATAGATTTCCCCTCAGCGGTGGGTAAAGACAAACGCAACTTGTGGACTTCCTAGCTCCCGGGATCCCGGTTCACTTCATTCAGGAAAGCGATGATTTCTCGAATCGACCCTGGCGCCAATGATGAATGGTTAAGTCTCTGTAGTCATCGCCTAGGCCTTTCCACAACGACGATCAGGTTTGGTCAAACTTATCTCCCTTCTCCACCTACCCCCGTTTGAACCGAATGTCTATGGAAAGGGGCCCTTGATGTCAATGAATCATAGCCCGCCAATTTCTGAGCAAAATGTTGGCTTCATGGGATTGGTTGCCCCTGCCATATCCGTTTCCTTGCTACGAACCGCTTACCGGACACCAAATAATCCAGCATTTGACACCACATTCCGAACAACTAGACCGTCCGCCGATGTAAACTGTCCCAGGACGCGATGTATCACGGGCAGCACAACCTCTAGTTAGGCGGTGTTTCATGAAATTATATCAGCCTGTTTCA
>NW_008753894.1:0-1995 GCF_000715545.1 Opisthorchis viverrini | reverse complement strand
CACGATGCGGTTCAATCGTCCTCCTATTTTTGCCAAATAAACTGATGGGACACTGCGAAATCGCTCCCCACTACTGTGTCAGTTAGATGAATCTTCTCTGCTTTGTGATGTGTGGTGCATGTGTTCCTCCCGGTGCGGAAGTAGGTCCTTATGAAGCCAATTTTGCCCACCCCCTAGTGCAGCACTCTTGAAATACTAACACCTCTTGAACGAGATGACCCAGCTGTTTAAAATGACCCATTTCTCTAAAGTGTAACTGTCCTTACATACCACTTGGCCCATCACCATCCAGCTCGCATTTTGATGATTTAGGGAAATAAGCAGACATTTTAATCGCTTGTCCGCTTGAGAAACCTGTGTCCAAACTCTCTGAAATCTCTCCGTACTAATTTCGTGAATAGTTAGTTCTCCACAGTAGCCCATACGTATCTGTTGCTAAAGAAAACAATGAGGTTGTGGCTTCTCCGCACCCAATGGTTCCAATTGTGGTTTTGACACACAACGTACTGATTCGACCAGATTCAGTCCTATCTCGCTTCAAAGTCTTACTTGCTTCAGCTTCAGTAAACTAGGGATGATAACTGAAAGAGGCCAATACAGCATCCATAGGTAAAGGTCTGTCACCTGTAACCCCCTTTGAAGGGTTTTGGACTACATACAATGCCTCAGAAGTTGGACTAGCCTGAGCAATTTGCTCATACCGGTGTTGCTTGTGAGTCACGCTCTTGAAACGAAGGATTTGGTTTTGGACACGAATCATCCTCGGTATCCACTTCTTACATACCAAGACAATATCACCTTCGTGGCACAAATTCTCTCACTGACATTTTTGGCTAAACGCCGCAGAGCCGTAAAATGAAGGCAAGCAGCCGCCGACGCCTCCTGTTTATGTTTATTGGTATAACTTAACTTCCCTCCTACCCCACGTAACAACCAATATTCTACCGACCATAACTGTGACATGTCAGTAACCNAGCGCTCGCCGCTCTTCCTCAACAATAGGAAAATCTCCCTTGATTTTTTTTATCGCAGCCTGGCTAGTAAACTGTTCTTATGAGCACTCTAAGTAATTCACCAATGAACATTTGCTGTAGTTCTGAGGCTGGAGAAAAGGTTTGATAGAAAAAGCTTAGTTTATCACACCTTTTTCGAGACGCTGTCCCGCCATGGAATTCGACCATCGCAGAAGGTCTTGACGGTATTGGTGTAGCACTGGATCAGAACGACCATGCAATCACCATCTGCTGATGGCCCGGGGAAGCAATAGAGTGTTTAACTTCCTGGAACATACAGTTGGTCCCAGAGTACGCTGTAGGGTTTTATAAAAAAAAATTTATAGATTTATTGGGCATCCTGTGTGACTGGTGGTAGAAGATTTCTCTATCAAAAGTTTGAATCAGTTTTCCGGCAATAATTAAGCATCTCTCCACAAATGTCTCCACTGAAAGGCGCTGTTTGCAACCGGTAGGAGCTAACCACCTCACGTACGACACGGGAGAGAGCACGTTGTGCTTCTTAGCACGTACAGAAAAATAAAAGTGTCACAGAACAGTTTCAGCCGCTTTATGATGCAAGATGATGTATCCTCTCGCCGTCAAGCAATCGTCTGACCAGATGGACGCCTGAAATTCAGTCAAAACGAGGCCTTCGGGCAGCGCCCAAAGTGATGTGCCAAAACAACTCACTGATCATCATGAGGAAGTCCCAGTATTGCAACAGCCCTGACTGAGTATGATATGTTGTGGTCATCGGTTTGTGAATAGAAAAATTCACAATCGATATCACGTAGGACTGGGTTAATAGCAAATGACTATTCGTCTGTGTCACGCTTCTGCCTGTCCTCATTTCTTTCAAGCATTTTGTGCCTATCCAAGGCTATACTCCTGTCTATCGCCGTTGACTAGAGCTACTTTCGAAGCTTCAGGAAAGGCTCGAGGAAAGACCCAAGAGCAAGTGTTTTTAACTCCTTGAACATGACAACATCTCAAAAGACCA
>NW_008753893.1:0-1995 GCF_000715545.1 Opisthorchis viverrini | reverse complement strand
AGTTCGCTGGCGATGCCGCTCCTCAGTGAGCCAATGAAGAAATTCCTTGAACACCTGTTGACCAGTGCTCCCTGTGAGTCACTTGACTAACGAGTGTGATTGAGCAGAATTCATCGATACGCAAAAGCTGCATTTTCTCGCGCTCGGTGAAATCAAAATTTACACCGATGGTCGGGGGTGGGATATGAACAGAGCATCCCGGTTCTGAGCGAAACTCACCGGAGATCCTGGTTGCCGTGATCCGATGAAACTGCGTCAGACAAGAGATTCGAATGGTTCATACCCACCAAAGCCCTTCCAGATTCGTAGAGTTGTTTTCATGCTTAGTTATTCAATCCGCAGTCAGTCTGCAGTGGTCATCTCTGACAAGCTTGGGTGACCGGAACAGTTTTTAACATGGATGGCACTCTCATGCTGAGTTTGACCTTCTAAATAGGGATTACTATATATCGCCTGCTACTCAGCAATATGTGTGGCCTCATGACAAACGGGTCTCCCGTTTTGAGCAGGCAAAATGTGGTATCCAGCACCCGAATATCAGCAGCGGTGCTCTGGAGGCAGCCGATACGGGTCTGGAACCACTCACACTTTACAGACCTTAGCCAAACTAAACCAGTAGAAATATCACAAAAATATCATAAGCGGGAGAATCGCCGAGTCTTTTGTTAACAGTAACGCAACTTTCAAACGACTGAACCTTGTCACTTGTCTGTTGTTCAAATAGAACGTACGGTTGATGAAAACTGGGGGGATTACGCTCACCTGCTGAATCCCCAGGAGGGTGGTAGTCACGTGTCGAAGAGTTTTCAGTAAAATTTCGAGTATGGGTTACATCAGGTGAGAAAAAAACGTACTCATTAGGACTTCGATTTCCTACTCATTCGATAGAATGGTAGATTTAAACATATTTCGAGCATATTCTCCATTTACGGTGCTCTACAATTGAAAGTCGTTACATCTGAGCAATTTTTCTAAGACCATTTCACCCCTGCACGCAGCAGATAAGAAGATGAACAGGCCGTTGATAACAACCACAAGGGAAAGGGGCCCGTGAAATGAGAGTGATGTGGAATTTGTACACTAATTCAGACCCCGGATGTGGACGGACACAAATGGCCTTATTAGTTTCTAAATTAAACTCTCTTACTCCGCTGAAAAGCAGATGAGAGTGCTGTTGGCATGGTCGCTGATATCTAGAAAAAGGATGACCTCACGAATTCTGGGTGTAGTGTGTTCGAAAAAAAAGCATGAAACTGCTTACAGTTACTTATTTTGGGGGAATTCGAGGAGTTCGCTGGCGATGCCGCTCCTCAGTGAGCCAATGAAGAAATTCCTTGAACACCTGTTGACCAGTGCTCCCTGTGAGTCACTTGACTAACGAGTGTGATTGAGCAGAATTCATCGATACGCAAAAGCTGCATTTTCTCGCGCTCGGTGAAATCAAAATTTACACCGATGGTCGGGGGTGGGATATGAACAGAGCATCCCGGTTCTGAGCGAAACTCACCGGAGATCCTGGTTGCCGTGATCCGATGAAACTGCGTCAGACAAGAGATTCGAATGGTTCATACCCACCAAAGCCCTTCCAGATTCGTAGAGTTGTTTTCATGCTTAGTTATTCAATCCGCAGTCAGTCTGCAGTGGTCATCTCTGACAAGCTTGGGTGACCGGAACAGTTTTTAACATGGATGGCACTCTCATGCTGAGTTTGACCTTCTAAATAGGGATTACTATATATCGCCTGCTACTCAGCAATATGTGTGGCCTCATGACAAACGGGTCTCCCGTTTTGAGCAGGCAAAATGTGGTATCCAGCACCCGAATATCAGCAGCGGTGCTCTGGAGGCAGCCGATACGGGTCTGGAACCACTCACACTTTACAGACCTTAGCCAAACTAAACCAGTAGAAATATCACAAAAATATCATAAGCGGGAGAATCGCCGAGTCTTTTGTTAACAGTAACGCAACTTTCAAACGACTGAACCTTGTCACTT
>NW_008753892.1:0-1997 GCF_000715545.1 Opisthorchis viverrini | reverse complement strand
GACGTTGCCAGGCTTGTCAAGTTTCTCTTTACCAGTGCCCATGGAAGTATGAATCTACACGTTAGTTTGGGGGTTTTGAAAAGTCGCCACTCGAAGTTCATTTCCCCCAGAGGTGCATAGCTAAAAATGAGCCTCTAAAAGGGCTGTTCAACAACTTCTTGAAGACTACAATGCTATTTACAGCAAAACCATTGGCTGAGCACAACTCACCTGATAAACAGCGTAATCTTCAGGTGGGACTGGTACACTGAAGGATTCTATCATGTCGTATATCTCTTTCACCACGTCAGCTTCCTTTTCTATCGGTTCGATCTTTTGAATTGAGGACAAAAAGAGAAGCAATCATCACAGATAATCTGCGGAAAGTTATCCATGTTTTGACGAGTTGCGAATGTCGTTGCAAGGACAAGGTTTTCTTCATCGAAGAAGGGAGTACTTTTTTGTAGTAGTGGTATAACAAAAAGTAGCATTATGATCAAGACATTATAGATGCCAAAAGCTGAATAGAGCGGCAGCTTCCCTTGTTACAGTCTACTTATAAGACTCAGATATCCTAAAGTGTAAATCGCGGGAAAGGGACCGTAACTCAAAGGGTTACATCATTACTTGGTTTCGCACTTGGCTTTGCCTTCATTTACCTCATCCTCGACCTCAGTCATTACTCGTTCATCCATAACCTTCTGTCTGTTCTGATGAGCTGTGTGGAGTTCTAAGATGAAGTCTTTAGTTTTATCACCAACAATAATAATAGTGTCTNGTCTTTAGTTTTATCACCAACAATAATAATAGTGTCTATTTAAGAAGGAAGCCGTACTCTGAGGTGAAACATGCTTGCTCGTTTTAATTCGATGTCAGAACGGTTACCGAAATTTGCGGTACTGCTTAATTACGCCTTGGTTAATCAATACGAATGCCTCACACTTTTCTCCGTCATTTGGTGACTTAATGACTCACAGGAGAAGAAACTTGGAGTGATAATTGTCATCTGTAAATTAGGGTGAAATTCTTACCCTTGTCTGCATGTGAACCAAGAATTCCAGATGTTTGACAAAGTCGACGGTGGTGCTCGGAGTGAGAGATAACGTGTAATCCGCTTCCTGTGTCTCTTGCACCAACCGGTCTACCTCAGCTCGCGCATCCACAGGCAATAGTCTGTGAAACAGTTCCAGACACCGGTTTGGTGAGGGTAAGAGCAGCGAGCGCATTGTAGAAGTGTCGATTAAGAACATCCCAATCGATCGTTGCATTGGAACAAGCTGTGTCATCAAAACCTCACGATGATGCTTCAACAGGTTATCTCGGAAAAAGGCCATATCTGGAATGGAAAATGAATCAAGCGTGCTCAGGATGTCCATCAAGGTGATTTATTTCACGTTTCAGTGGTTTCTTTCTCGCGCAAATTGGTTGCGAACTTTCAGTTCTTCATTACGCAACCAACAACGTTTAATGTGATGTTACCAACCCATAAACTATGATGGTTCTGCAGTCAGTTTGACATCGAGCATACCGCATTTATTTGAAAACCTTAATTTAAAGAAAGGAATAAAAGTGGATGGGGAAGGGACATGGTGCCAGCCTACCACAATCATTTCAAGTTGCCTACATCTACAGGCACTCATTCAGACACTCTGGATGGAAATTGACAGTGCCAATGACTTCGATTAGCAGCCATACCTCACAGTGTCTCCAGATGCGCACGAAGGTGAACCACGTGAACCGCATCCCGGAAGGTGAGTCCAACCAACAGTAACCAGGCTTTCTTCCAGATCACCGGCTGACAACCGCTCTATATGCGCCAGTTTGAATTGGGAGCGATTGAGTTTCTATGCCAGTCTTTGCAACGGGTCTATCTGTCCTTTGCTGCTGCCCTGACATCCCGCATAGATGAGCAAACACAAGCAAACGCAGTTGGATTCAAGCTAAATCTCAAGTGTGTATTTGATGGTAAAACTACACTGCAACCCACAGTACACTGATAAGTAGAAATTTAAAAAAAA
>NW_008753891.1:0-1998 GCF_000715545.1 Opisthorchis viverrini | reverse complement strand
ACTGGATATGCTGATGGCAATCATTGCTCAGTGAGGCGAGCAGTACAATTGTGGCAGTCTCGTGTGACCGTACTAAAAACTGTCATTTTCAGTGGCTCATTCATGGTGCGTTGTTTTATGTAGCTGGTAGATACTGGGTATTAGTGTATCAAGAAGTACGAGAACTTACTTGAAATGCATGAAGCCTTATTAACGGACAAATAGACTGGAACCCGCGGGCCTTAAATTCTTCACATGAAATAGTCATTGTCTCCTTCAGCAAACCGACGCTGTACAGAATTGGTGCGCTGTTAGCTCACTACCGCCGATTTGATTTTCCATGGAGCAAAAATTACTGACGCACAAGACTTTCAGGACAGTATGCTGAGATTCTGTACTTCAATTTAAGTTAACATGGTCTTTGCGGGTCATTTGGCAGGCGTATCCGCAAAGTTTCTGGACGTGTTGGAGGCTAGGCAGCCTGCAGATCGGTACTTACAGTAGGCAAAGTTCACTACCGTTGGCTGATTCATAGGAAGGCCAGTGACCTGCTCCTGAAGCAGAGTGTACCGCAAGAGCAATGAATGCTATTCATCGATTTTCGCTTTCTAAAGAGATGTCAGCCTCGACCATTAAGCACGCGAAAATCGATCAGCATCGCCAGCACCCAACCCAAAGTTCTGGAGTGCACAATTTAAAGTGTATTAGCATTTGTACGTCTAACGTTTAGCATCATGTGCTTGTTCACTGTGGTCTAGCGTACACGCCTTTTTTGCACTAGCGAGTGCACTATGATTGCACGGAATGAAAATGAACAAGCGAAAAATGCGTGTCTCGAATCCCAGGGCGCGGTTGAGTAGGTCAACCAAATGTCTCTCTTTCCTAATCTGGACCTCTGTGAATTCTCCGGTAGCGCTTTGCGATTAGACTGAGATGAATTTGGAGGCACTGGGACCTCATGAGATTAAGTAGGCGAAGGGGAAGTTGACGCTTAACAGCAGCAATGTCCCTCAGTGTTTGCTCTAGGACTTACGACCTCTCTCCGTGCATGAGCTCGATTCGCGAAATTCCCATATTACGGGCAGTGCTAGTTAATATCAATGGGTGACCGATGACGTATGCTTCTCTTTTCGTAACGTCGAAATCCACGCACATTGGCGCACGTTTTAGTGCATAAAAAGTTTTGGTTGGTAGTTAAAAGCATACTGGACGACTCGTCATTGGTGGTTTTTTATCTGAGTGTCAGCGAGCCACCGCTGCACAAAGAGCAAGAAAAGTAATGCCTGTGCTGCTAGGGACAGCCAAAACTGACTCACCAAAGTGCTCTTCCCGCTTTCGACGAGTCACGGTGCATTGAATCCTGGGGACCTCATTCGAAGAAATAATTGCAATTACTCAAGGGAGCACCACTTAGGGCAGCGCGGTGAATGCTTGTTATGTAAGGGTCCCTTATAATGCAAGAGAATCTTTCGGCTGTAGCACTTTTTTGTTATCTCGTTGCCATGCCACCCAAAGCAAGCACGGGGGTTAGGACACTATGTGATTGCCCAAATCTAGACAGGGGAAATCGGGAGGCAGATGCCGGGCTCCAACCAAAGACCTTTCGATCGGTAAACTGGAGCACTACACTGGGCAGTCTCGCCCCGGCCGAAAGAGGGTTCAGTAGTTAGGCGTATTCGATTCTCCAGGCATTGAATCGGAGAAGGAAATTACTTAACACGCTCGGCTTTAGAATAACTCTGTGAATGGATGGGTAATATCTGCGTGAGAGCCCACCAAATAGGTGCAGAGCCACGTGAATAGAGAACTCGAAGAAAAAAGCTTCTAAAGAGCGCTGTTCCTGCCACACCGCCTTTTAATTACAGACAGAAGTTCTGTGGGCAATGGGACAGACCGCGAAAATTACGTGGCCTGTGGGAGGTGTGGCGTACATAAAGGGGCCCAGAGCCAACTCCACACTGCCTTGCGCGGTCGTGCTTGCTCCATTTTGCCAGCATTTTTGACTGCCTCATTTAATAA
>NW_008753890.1:0-1999 GCF_000715545.1 Opisthorchis viverrini | reverse complement strand
TGTCTAACTTGTACTTGAGCCTCCCATCATGGACGATACAAATAGCTTCTTTGAATATGCCCTTACTGCTTTGTGTTCGTAACCCAGTCTTTCACTACGACCTTTGAAACGAAGAACAAGGACAGAATGCCAAGACCAGGTTCCGTCAAACAGATGGTATTACTCGAACTGCGATCATCCAAGGGTAATTTACAGCAATAACTTCAAAGGTCTTGTGTTGCATAAACTTAGGTCGAAGAATCCTTTGCGTCAGAAGGCTCGGGCCGTTCAGAGAGTTCGAATTTGTCACAGATGCTAGGGACCACATTCTGTTTTGGCACTATCATACTTCATGGGGTAGGGACCGCTGGATCCGTTCGGGAGAATATGCGGAAGATCCCCGATAACAAATGCCTTGTGTGTTTACGCTTTTCCGGAATCTACAGTATTTTCCAACTTGGAGATGTAGACAGCCCATGTAGACAGCTGTCAGTTCAGAAAACTAGAGATTGTAACGTTTCAGCTATGCGATTTGAATAAATCTGCAGGATGGAGGCTGAAATCTTTGTTCACCTGCCTTGTTCTCATTATGAGCCTTCAGCAGTGATAATCTCACAACTGTCTGAAGATGTCTTGATCTACACTTTTCAGAATAATGTTCCAAAACACCATTCAACCATCGACAGGCTCAACCGAATCCCAGCTTAATTGTTCGTTTGCGAGAGAGTGCGAGAGTTCTTCAAAAGAGTGTATACTTCGAGTTCGAATAGAGCAAAAACGTTGACGGAAACTTTGGGACTGCGCCTGCACTGATAGGTCCAAAGAAGGCTGAGAACAACGGGTGGTATTATGTCAAAGAGTTTTCAGCGACCTTACGAGTAGTATGTTCCTTCTCAGCCATTCGGCTTGTTGATCAGCTGTGCCACTTGCTTCACTACGTGGTTCACAACGGTCTCTCAGGCGAATGCGCATATGCGTTGTTAGTAGTTCAACTCACGGAGTAGATGAATGAGTAGATCAGAAATGATGACAGCTAAAGAAAACTTACACAAAGCAGCATTCAAACAAAATATCTACTATTTCGTGAGATCGCTGTCGTAGATTTGAATTACTGTGCTTCGACGTGAGTTGGTTTCTCCGTGGCACGGATAAACTAGGACCTACTTNGGGACGAAGGCGTCACGCGCAGGACACAGACCAAACGAAGGCATGCCCTGATTGGTCAGAATGCCAGCCAATCCAAGTCAAGTACCTCTGACTCAACGCTTCTCGCCCACTCGCGGACATTCTGGCACGACCTTGTGGAACACTCTGTGACTACCTTATAAATACAGTTGTACTAATTTTCCTTTGTCTCCATAAAGGGCTGAGTAAAGCTACCGTGCCTTTTGATATACCATAGTGGGTGGAGCAGGAAGCCAAGGGACCGATCCAGAGTTGCACTACCGTTCAGCAAGGAACAACAGACGGGTGAACTAGGACCTACTTGCAAATGTCCACTATCATAAAGAACACGCCAGAATTCGTGTGGCCCCGAGAATATTACACTCGCTTATACAATCCAGCTGTGATTTTTCAAAAATGGTTTTTGGTGATCGCCCGGTTCCCGATTATAAGTTGATGCCCGCACGTAAAAGAGAACGTTATAATTAACAGAACTGATTACAGAGAGCTCACCATAATATTCTTCTAACTGAAGTGTTTCCACTTGTTGACCGATCAAATCCGTATTGACTCTGAGTTCAATTTCACCACAAGCTTTTGTCTGATTGGCAAGTTCCAGTTCCACTTCGAACTGAGATTCTGCTGTGAGGATTCGCTTCTGAATGGAGGGTAGAATCTGTGGGTAGTTCAAAATGAAAATCAGTCGATATTTACTGAGCTGGTCATTGTAAGGTGTACATTATAGGCTAGCTAAATCGACTTTTATGGTTTGAACTCTACTCCAATTGTAATCGAGATGTTGCATTCGGACAGTTCGGGGGAGACATTTCTTGTGATCTCTCTGTGTTGGAGATTG
>NW_008753889.1:0-2000 GCF_000715545.1 Opisthorchis viverrini | reverse complement strand
GGATGGGGACATGGGGAGTTAACACTGACAGAAATGGCTCAATCACACAATCGCTGGCACTCACGAATCAGAATTATCGCTTTCAGTGCCAAACTTCCGGCTTCCCCGAACCAACTGAACATGCCATCGTATTCAGTATTTTTGCATGTCTTCCCTGCTTTCCTATTTTCTGGTGACCGATAAACTGAAAGTGAACTGAACCGAACTGGAGGGTTGTACACCGAATTGTTTTACAGTATATTCGGGTAGTTGGTTGGAGGTTGTTTGCAACTCAATGGACTCATCGGCAATTAAGGGTATTTAGTGGAAAAAGATGTTCACTGGGAAAAATTGATCTTACACTTACGAATATTTTGGGCTGCTTTATCCCCGCGTACAGTAAAACAATCTTACTTTAGATTGACAGCACGAATACCATCGAATTTAATGAACGTCAATACATATCCTTCAGTACCACCAAAGAGCCCAGAGATGGTCACATGGATCTGGAAGTTAGATCGCACCGATGTCGCAGAGTTAACATTGCGTAGACTGTGTCACTGAGTGTTCGGTTTCCGAAAATCACGTGATTTCGGTTCAAGCTTCTGATCGGCAGATGTTCCTGCAGACTTGTAACAAAACGTACTCGAAACAGTCGATGTTAGGTTTCTATCTTCTCTAGTGCTTGTTTTTACTTTTGTAATGGTAAGGTAGCTATAATGACGCCAGCTAGTCGGGTAAAGCAATTTGAAAGTAACATTTTTTTCGTTCGCCTACTCATATCGTACGCTTTGCCGCACCTTTCTTAGCAAACGTTGAACAGTCTGAAGAAATTATCAGCATTCTCACCGATTTGGTAGACAATCCTTCCGTGGTAAGTGGATGTCAATTTACTTTCGACGCGAAAGGTTACTTCTGATGGTATGGAGCTGCTAATCCCACCAATATGGGAAAATATGGTTATAAAGTTAGTGCGAAGTTGTTTTCCTCTCCAAGTGTACTTTGTTTTTTTCTAGGCATCAATATTCCTTGCAAGAAACGGAAGCCTTTCATATTCTCAGTCAAATTGTCCGGTCGAATCCTCAGGTGGATTTTGGTGGTTCTGTTCCACAGGTTTTGGATATCTCTACGACATTCATATGTCATACTTCCAAAAGTACGTGTTCGTTGCATCGTTCGGTTTAAACTCTTCACGCAAACTCAGATGTACACGCGAGCATGGTTTTCATCGAAGCCCTCTTGTCGCACGCTGCCAAACGAAAACTTGACCTTAGGTCCTCCGTCCATTCGATCTTGCTAGAATGTTGCTCGCAACTCAGACAAGTGAGTTTTAGGTCGTTTTTAGGTTGATCGTATCTACGGCACCTTAGTGCACCCTCAACTTTCCAGGTCTGGTTTCACAGACGTAAAACTAGGCTATTTCCGAACGTATATGATGGCATCAACTTAAAAAGAACAAGCATGTATCCGATCCGAAGTCATATGCATAAACCTATCTTGGATATAAATATTGAAGCGCCATCTCTAGACGTTTCGCGGCAAGTCAGCGCATGACTTTACACAGTTAGTGGCTCATCTCACATCAAGTTTGGGTCTTTTTGACTCCAGAAACCTCTTTGGCCTCTGATGCTTTTGATTCTGTTTTGACAGGGATTAATTGAATGTTCCAGCAGGACTTCTCTTTGTGGACTCCTTTTAGCCAGGTGAATAAAACAAGAACCCTCAAAGAAGATGGGCAATTTCGGCCATGGGGGGACGGGTGTTTATCTCCCTTCATGGCTGGTTTTTGACCTCTGGCTGACAATAGGGCAACCTTTCGCTTTATGTTCACCACGTAGAGAAAGATTAACATTTAACGGGCAGCCGTATGGGATACGAGATACGAGATAGCATGTGGTATTACTCTGACGGGGTCAAGTTCGCTTCAGTTGATGGAACACGGGTTAAATTCCTTACGTGACTTGGTACTGACCGGCAAGACTGCGATACAAAACTCTTGTTGAATTCACACACACACACAC
>NW_008753888.1:0-2003 GCF_000715545.1 Opisthorchis viverrini | reverse complement strand
GGCGGGATATGCTGAATGTCTGTTTCATGCGAAGCCTATTTGGCCTGTATCTCATTGAGTTCTCACCGGGACAGATGGTGACGTTGCCTTATGGCACAAACGGAAACTAACAAGATCGCTGGTGTTTCGGGATAAACACTAATGCTGAATTCATGTAAAAGAATGGCTTCCTCATTTCCAGACAGAACAAGAGAAAGAAATGGACTTTGACGGCGTTTGATTGACAATTTCCTCCCGCGTCGATCGATCGAAATGGTGTTGCGTCAGCACATACCAGCAAAGCAATTATGCCAAGAATCTTAGATGTAGCGGTAGATTAATATCTCCATAGGAATCCAATAATGACCCAACGTCATCTTGATGAGATTGCTTCCATTGTAACACGACGTCTAAATAGTTTCTAAACTCATGTAAGCTGATCCTCTAATGATTTGTGCAATGAAGCTTTAAGTTTGTTGTCCGAACATCTCGAATTGCTGGACATGCTAACATGAAAAACGCACGGAATTTATTATGATACCATCCTCACTCAGCTTTTTTTCGAGATATGTACTGGTAATTTCGGCCGCCGTTTTGTCAAAACCGCTATTTCGGTTCAAAGAATGTATAGGAATACCCTTAATTTGTTGAAAAGTGACGTAGGATAAGTGGGTTCCTTGGGAGATAAGAAATAACCGAGTGGATCGCCGTTCGTATTTCCGCTCCCTCAACGAATATGTCTATGAGGCATGTTCCTCTCAAAGCTTTAATTGAAACTACCAGTTGGACAGACGGATTGGAGGACACATCTCTGAAAGATTTTTGACACACATGATCAGCTACCAGTTTGATAAGCAACTCGAATTAATGCGTACTCACAAATTGTATGTTGCTTAAATCCATCTTGACGGCTGTTGATACTGCCGACTGCAAAAAATCGGCAACCTTTTTCTAATAATGCTATATTAACCACAGTGATCAAACACCATACTAACATTATTGCCGCCAAAACAACCCAAGGTATGTTAGGCTTCACGACTGGTTGCTCTGTGACCAATTTTGATGTAAGAATTGGATCACCTAGTAGTCAGTTTCCATACTGAATACCAATGTTATCGACAAAACGGTGGAACACTGGGTTTGTATCAGATTACAAATTGGAATAAAAACCTAGCTGGACAGCATAGCAAGTAGTATCGTGGACAGTATATTTCATAGCATGGTCACCATCATTCTCGTCGTCTCAGGTGAAAGTGACCGGTGTGGTGGGCAAACGGAACACAAATTAAAGATAATCGTAAGATTTCCGCAACGTGCAAATGTCAAAGATAATTGCAGAGGTCTATACTTAGTTTAGCAAGTGACTTGCGACAAGACAGCCAATCAGAACGTGTTCAATGAAATTCACCGTTCAGCTGGTCGAGGGGCGTATTTATCAAGGGATCGCGACCGACTAATCTTGATTATCAATCCTTGATAAAAATGATCCTCAGTCACCGAGACGAGGAGTTTTACCAAACAATTGCTTCCACTGTCAACGAAGGTCCACGTCATCTATTCGTAACTGTTGTCACGTTTTGGAGTCTTTCTGTTATCCAATAAAAGTTAATAAATTTTTTTGAACGATAGCGATATATTATCTGGCTTAGCCATGGTGTCACGCTAGAGTACCTATTATTTACTAATTATGCGTGATTCGTTGGACCATCAGTTGTCAAAGGGGGCTTTATTTCCCTTTGAAGACATGAATAGAGGCTTCAACTACGTTCTTCTCCTTTGCTTTTCACTACCGACAACCAGCTTTGCAAACATTGAATTGGTATTTCCAGTCCCGCTGATTGCGGCGAGACAGCAACATCTCTATTAAGAGTCAAGTGGAATTACTGACATTTCAAACCCACAAGGAATTATGGACTAGTTGTGTGGATGACAACCCTGTCATTTCGAACAGAAAGCATAAGAACAAAGTGTTGCATTTTCCAACGTCATGTTAAACGGCACTCGATAAAAAATGAGCACCACAA
>NW_008753887.1:0-2005 GCF_000715545.1 Opisthorchis viverrini | reverse complement strand
GCGGCACGTGGTTTTGAAAATTTTAACGACATGTGATGTAAAAAAGCGGGACGGGCATATTTTTGAAATTTACTTTTGTGTCCTTCTGTGTGCCACTGCAGAGCAATGCGTAACAATAGTGAGGTGAAACAATGTTCCATGTGAGGGCTACGTTTGCGTAAAACGAATGTTGCAAAGTCCCTCCATATAAACGTAAAGCTTACCTGCAAACTGTTCATGGAATTTTATGTGAAGTCAGGAACGTTTCGCTTTGAACGTAAGGAAAATAAGAACACGAGTGGTGGAAACTGCAACTTGTATGGATAGCCCATGAGAAGATGTTGGGTCAATGTGAGATTCTCATTGTGGCCAACCCCTTGGAAATTTAAAAAGTCAATTACTCTCAGTGTTTTATGCAGCTTCTTCACTAAGTTGTTTTGTATCACAAACACAACCAATGAACCGACAGTCCACGGGTACAACAGTCCATATTTTCTAAAGACGGTCAATTACTGACGTGTCATAGAAACATTAGGACGAGTGGGCTTGAAATTTAATTTCATTCTTTCAAAACATTAAACGTAAAGCAACAGTAAGCGTAAACAATACTCTATGTGAGTGTTATGATAATATAGAGTAGAAAATAAAACGCCCTCCATATCAACGTGGAATATTCCCGTCTAATCATTTTTCGATCAATACAGTGGGACCTGTGTTATAAATACGATGTGCGACGTATACAAATTTGCTCTTGCAGACTTTTGAATGCTCAAAATTGTCTTTTAAAAATAAAAAAGAATGAATGCTCTAAACGCTCCGATGGCTTGCAAAACAGGACTACAGCAATCACAGTTCAATTACTGAGCCATATTTTTTTGCAACCTAAAAATCCTGGCAATCATTTTAATGAAAGTCCACTTTTGTTTCACTCTATACATCACAACCCAGTATACAAAGATTGTGAGCCCCTCGTTTTCTCATACTGTATTATGGAGCCATTTCCTTTCATGTTAACTAAAATGGGTTTGCAAAAATCCTCCTGTTATAAGTGGTGCGCTGCCCCCGATAGACATTTCTTGGTACACTTTGAACGAAATTATTTCTATCGTCTGGGAACCCGGATAAACCATGTGATTTTCGATAAGTATCAACTGTATTAGGCTAATTACACTAATTAGACTTGTTGTTAGAATTGTTATATACACGCTGTTCCTAATGTACTTGGTGATAAATGAGTGAAAACATCACAGGGATATTCCTTTTGCGTCAGATCTCCGAATAACAGCGGACAGATGAACAGGAAGGCTTTTCAAAATGCATCTTTCGAGTCAACACTCGTCGGCTTTGGGCAAAGCATACAAGTTTTCTCGGGAAGCCTGACAAAAATCCTACAAACAGTCAGTCAGTCGTGCCCAATCTCCAAAAGTAAAATAAGTGGCCGATATCTGGTGGTCTGTAGTGAGAATTTTGTTAGTGGGTGATGTAGGTCACGAAGAAATATCTTCCGTTGTGGCCAACGCCATGAAACACTCTTTTAAGTGATCACCACGGATCCTTAGGTTTTGTGAAACAGATGGCGTGAGTTAGCAATAAACATAAGGCGCACCAAACTGTAATATTGAGCGATTAATTTTAAGTTTGAAAAATCATTCGCAAACACATAAGCCTCATTATTCAGACGTACGTTGGAAGTATATTTTCTCAGAATGGTAGATGAGACCTACGCAAAAAGGCGCAAATTACCACAGCGTGCTAAATTCTAAACAATCACACACTGCACTGATTTGTGCCTTTTATTTATTTTAGATTGTGACGCCTTCTACAATAATGGTGCGTTGTAGTGACATGCTTGAACAACCTGAATTCTATTGATGAATACCACAATTATATTGGGTATCACATAATTTGTTACTGCCATTCTGCAAGGCACAATCAATGTTTTTCAGTAAATGAATTCTTCATTAGCATTTCAGTTGTGTAATCTATCTCACCCGGTCTTTAACAAAACGAGAAACATAAGGAGTAC
>NW_008753886.1:0-2007 GCF_000715545.1 Opisthorchis viverrini | reverse complement strand
CTCTGTATTGTTTTATCCTTTTTTTCAATGCCAAGAATATCGTAGAAGTTAAGCTCCTGCTTGATTCAGAAGCTGGCGTTGAGTAAGGGAGATTCAATGCTTCGTAGAACCCGATATAGTTGTTGAACATGATGAGTATTGCTCACTGACTGTTATGAGCGTATCGCTCCCTAGCTTACTCATGGATATGTGAATTAGAATGATACGAAGTGATGTCGGGGAGAACACGTTTAACTTGCTCTCGTTTGAACCGTACTTCTATCCTGATGCAGTTGGTTTGCCAACAGACGCGATGCCGGCGACATCTTCACTGGATTTCATTCTGATGCACTCATTAATAAACTAGGGTACAATTTGCTTGTAACAGCCATTGAGCAATGCGCTATATGCGAACGAGTTGTCAATGATATACCAGTTATATCAAACAACTGTGTCGTATTCGATGGACATTGAATGTCCGCAAATCAACCCGTCTAAACGTCAGCATCTCTGCTGGGCAAGAGCTCAACCTCCCGAATGTTCTTTTCATGTGAGAATGGAAATGAAACGAAACTTCGAAGTAGCTACCGAGAGCACACCTGGACCGGTCAGTATACATATTTAGAGGGTTCCCTAGAAAAAATAGAAAAAAACGACTACTAATACTATTACTACTCAAATCTGTTCATGCGACTGTATCCAACACCACAGAGTTTATAAATCAAGTACTATGCCGAAAGACCATTCGATCCGCGTTGTATTTAGTCTGAAACCAAAGCAGGTGGTTTGTTTGGTGTACAAGAAAGGAACCTGCATTAATCTTCGTTATAAGCAAGGAGAGATATTTGAATAGATTTTTAAAAGATCGGAGGATTGCACTGTATCTACATTTAGTTGAGTTCAGTTCTTCGCAGCTGGACGACAAATTGTCAACAATTATGGTAATGTTTCGCGTTTTCATGTGATCATCGTATGTATGTCCTATGTACTCGGAGGCGCTTATCTGAAGACATATGCGAACGTTTTCGTCTATCTCTAATTCTGTGGAAATCATGGATCTAGCTAAAGCGCCATCGGTTTTGACCGGGTAGGTAGCCCTATTACAATGGGACCTTTTATCGGCTGCCCCGCACTCTGTATGTGACGTTAGCCCCCATTTATAGCTTGACCAGTGGTGGTACGCCTTTGTTCCACAAGAACTCGTGCAAACTTTGAACTGAGCGCCCACAATTACCATCCCCAGTATATTTCTTAAAATGCCTTGATTTTCCAACCTTCTCTGTCCCATACGTATTCATATCTGTCATGCAAGTTGCGAGTTGATCAGTCGCGGGAACCAGACTTTGTTAGACACGCTACGACTGCCGATATAGTCGGCCATGGTTCACAGTACGTCACTTTTGCTTGTCTTATTGACTGGCACCCCACGTCGGGAGGTTGAGAATACGGTTCAACGAATACTGTCACGTGTTTGGTGGTTGTCACTCGTCGATGAACAGCTTAGGGCACATACCAACCATGGCGTACTGTGAAATTTTAACATAGCTATCCTACTACTGCCTGTGGATTTCATTACTATTGATCTAATGCTAACTTTTTCTTGGTTCGACGGTTCGACAAATAATCCGGTTTATCCGAAACGAACAAGATGACGCGGCACCGGTTTATTGTTCGTTGACGATCTCTGTGGAGCACACAACGACAGTCTGCGTTTTCACCGTAGCAGTGCTGGGCTTGGCCGGATCGGTTGTCTCTGTGTCAGTTTGTAGTAGTGGGTGTGATGGTAGCTCTGATGTGCGCCGCCTTCAGCTGCAACAGTGGACAGTCTGTTCTCTCTGTCAAGAACCGTAGTAGTCATTCGAAGTTTCGGCTGTATTTCTCGCCACTCACGACGATCGAGGTGGGAGCTCACAGTTTGTATCACAGCTTCCGGATTTAAATTCATCGACGTATTGGTTGGCCGACTACGGTTTGGCAAATTGCATCCTTCCCACATGTTTGAATGAGATAGGTCGGTGGTTAGAGCGC
>NW_008753885.1:0-2007 GCF_000715545.1 Opisthorchis viverrini | reverse complement strand
GACTCAGCTGAATCTCTCGCTTATGGTATCCCTCAACTAAAGGCCACCTCGTGTCCAAGTTAGCACGATATTCGTGGTATTATAGTGTATTTTCTTGAAGGAAACTTCTCACAAGTTTTTCGGAGTTTTCAGCAACCTTATGTTTAATTTCCTTCAAAATAGTTTGGCGATGTTATGAAGTCGGAGTGGATAAATGGTTTCCATTAACATAAACTCATCGATTTCAGCATCACTGAAATTTGTTCGTTTTTGTGTTCGTCGCTCACCCAAAGCGTCGGTGCTAAGTCACACGGTGGTCTTAGATATCACCATTGATTCCTAGAACCAATCAACCACAGAGACTATCCTCAGAAGATTTCACATTTGGTTTGTCCTCAGCAGTAGGAGCATCCTTTTCAAAAAGAACTTGGTCGGTTCCCTCCTTCAAAAAGGATCAACTCTCCCGCAACAATCCGTACTTGTGCTCATTGTATCTTTGTATGATTATGATATTCTGTACACGTGAATATCTCTGTCATCTCGTAATTCGAGCCGTCCCAGCTCGTAGTCACGTGTGTGTCCTGTTGACACTGCCTGTCCACCGGCCCTATGGCTGTTTATTAACTCAAAACTGACGGGTCACAAGGCTTCTCTGAACCAAACGATTGTATAGGAGGGCTTTATACAATGTGCATGCTGTAGTTCAAGCCTTCATAGTGAAATGAATATTCAGTTGGGACAAATGTCAACGAGACCAGACCCACCATTATGGTATGGTCGTCATCACTTTTGCTGTCAAAATAAACAACAACCGGGCATGGGTCTTCCGTATCAAACAACGTATCCTCTAGCGTGAAGGTAAAATTATTGTTAAAATGGCTGGTAACACGTCCATTTACTCCCACTCTCCTACACCAACTTTCAGTTACATTTCTTCAGGTCTTCGGCAACCTTTTCCTCAGAACTATAGCTCATGTAATCAGGTGCTGGTGAATCCGCAACGAGGTACTTATAAGCCGTGTCCCGTTGTGCAACGGGGACTTCAGTGGAAGAACTTGTCCAGCGTCAAGAGCTGGGTGGGGTTGGCCATGTATTGCGAATACCTAGTCATCATTTGCCGAAGACAATGCTGTCTTCCGTGCCCAATTGAGGGCTTCGGAAGCAGGGAAGTGATCACCGTTTGATCTTGAGAAGGGATATGAAAGCGATTACGAGACGTTCTGGTGCTATCGCCGCGACTCCCTTTCCAGGGTGGGTCCGCCTGGTTCTTTGTGTGGCCGGTTGGAGGCGCTGCAAGATCTGACTGTTAATGTACATCAGTGACCTTTCTGTTGTCATTTTTTCCGAGGTATCTGAGTGGGTGTTCGGAAGTGTAACCATCTCGGAATGATTGTGTTAGGTCAGATATAGGTCCCTTCCCCATCCTCTTTTGTTCTTTTCTTTATAAGAACGCTTTCAGATACGTTATTTTGTACGACAACGAAGGATCGCTGTTGAGCGCTGATGCGCAGTCGATGTTGATGACTATTGATGAGATGGAGACAATAGGTGAGTGACGATCCTCTTGCCAGTGTGCAGATGAGCATTCGAAGCGCCCAAACGTACAAATCCACAATTCAACAAGCTGGATTATAACTTGACAGCATGTGTGCCGCAAACTTCGGTTCACTATGTTATCCTTCCGTGTCGTCCGCTGGGTTACTGGGGAGGGGGGTACACGCCAGAACGTGGATCGCAGCGTCAATGCCCGAACTTACTTGGTCATACTTCGCTCGCCTCCTGGTTTAAGCCACTCTGATTCTGACGTCGAGGATGGTCATTTTCGTGAGTCAGTAGCTTGTCATGCGCAGCTCATGATCGACACACTCGGATTGTACTACTGGACAACAGTAATGTGGGGTTTCTCTCTTTTCTATCATTTTTAATTAACCCCAAAGACATATCTGACTCTGGAGTGCGTTATTACTCTGATGAACATTTTGAGACTATGCATGAGCTAAAATTGCATTCTCAACGTACTCAGTTTTC
>NW_008753884.1:0-2008 GCF_000715545.1 Opisthorchis viverrini | reverse complement strand
GGGCTTCCAGGGTACGGCAACTACTGCAAATGAACAGTCTTAGAATGCGGGCTGTTGAGGTCGTAAGAACTATCATGTTCAAGCTAACAAAAGCACTAGACGTGACCAGTGCTGTCAAGAATGTGCGCTGCATCAAACCAAGAACAAAACAGATCCAAGTATTTCTTCGTTGCATTGCTGTTCTACGCTTTCAGCTAGCCTGAATAAGTGTCTTTGCAGCCGACCATTTCATTGCGACTTATGTAACGTATCAAATCATCTGGTTTCGAAGACTGCGTAGGCTTTTACCTCAGCGGAACATCACTTGGGCTACTTTCTACCAGATACTGTTTTTGTCCTCAAATGGCGTCCCTCAAAGATAACGAGTTCGATTCGACGAGGAACAAATTTTCAGCGCTTATTTGCAGTTATGCTAGAAAACATGTAACTTGATGGCTCAACCTGGAATCCGCACAACCATTTGAAAATCATGTCTATTCAAAACGCCGAGCTGGCCTGTTGTTACTAGACTGAAAAGAATGGTATGTTTCAAATGTTAGAGTCATCTTCCGGTTCGCGCGCATGATAAATTTTATATGCATTTGACTCGTGCCACTTCTCGGGATGTTAAGGAATAATGAAAAAAGATTGGCATTATTTTCAGGGTTGAGTATAATTGGGCAAGGTAAGTTCCCAGTTTCCGAAGTTACAGATCAAAAACGATTTCACAAAAACAACATGGACGGGCAGATTTTTCAGCCATTGCTGCTTCGGCAAAGTATCACAAACCGTAGGTGAAAAAATTTTCACCTCCTGCAACGGACCACTCTTCTGTAAATACACAGGTACCATGTGTGTCTTGCTTCGTTTCTGACTTTAGGAAGAAACTCCAGCTTAAAATGGTTCCGTTGCTCAGAGTAATTCTCGGGGATATGGCTCATTCAGAGGTTTCGCAAACGAGAGGAGCAGCTCTTAAGTTCATGACGGTTGAAATAAGTGATAGGGAAGCCAAAGATGTGAACAAAGAGGTTGTCTTTGGAAAGCCAAGTGAACGAGACTCAACCTCAGACCCAAATGCAGGCCTAAATTGCGTCAACATATGAGGGTTGTCATGATTCTGGAATCGTCCGTGAGCGGGACGGTGGCTTTCTGCTATGGTACCGAAGTTTTTTTAGGTGGCTGGTCTGATCATCAACAAATATATTCTCACGTCAAGTATAAAATATGGGCAAGAATCTGCTGTGTCGATATGAGCCAGCAAACGGATGCTGGAACTTTTAGCCTGAACATGAAAATGCCTCTTGACATCGGAAGTACTCAGGTACTCAGTAGCATCTCGCCCTCAGCGAAGCCATTCTTTCCATACTGTAAGTAATAACATTATTCCTAAACAGAAAGAGTATAGACTTTAAGGCGTCCGGTGACTCGTGAAACAATTTACCAAGTTTACTAGACAAGAGTTGGTAGAACAGGTAAGGTAGAAAACAGACTCCAGGAGATTCAACGTAAGGGTGAACAACTGATAAATTTGACAAATGGACTTGCATCGTTGATAAGTTTCACAGATGCCATGACAAAAGCACATGTTACTCTGCATATTGCTCAACAGGCCCAAACAGTCGTTACGGCAGAATGGTGACAAAGGCAACGTGGATCAAATTTCAGCACAATGTTCGAGAAAATAGTCTGAAAATGTATGTTCAACAAACAAGACATTCACTCTCATCAAAAGTGAACAAACAGGTTAACCGAGGCTAGCGACGAAGCAAAGATGTCTACTTCAAACAAGTCAGGCTCATAGACAGTAAATGTCGATGGTAGATGATTTCTGCAATTCTAAAATTGTGATTTGATCATATCTGTGCATTTTCTGCAGATGACTGAACAGTAATTTTATGGTGGAACAGACACGTTTGTGGGATTACAGCTTGAACTCCAGAGTAGTGGCCAGTACAATTACATAACCCGTACACGCACACTGAGCTAAGGCATCCATCCACGCTGGTCGCATCTGACTGCCAACTAATCT
>NW_008753883.1:0-2009 GCF_000715545.1 Opisthorchis viverrini | reverse complement strand
AAGTTGGACAGCGTATTTTAGGTTTCGAAGTTTTAAATTTTATTTCAATTTATTTGGATAATGATAACACTCCATTTTTTCTGGCATAATGCATAATTTCGTGGACGAATTTTGCACCACATTTATCCGCTCCGCACACGGTTCTCCACCACCGACAAATAGTTCCTCAATCGAGCCGAAGCCCGCCGAATGTATGCGAAGGCCACCTGCAACGCCGAAATCCATGAGGCAGCACACTACCGTCATCGACTGGTTGTACACATAATGTTCCCAATTTAGTCGGCTTACATGCACAATTATTCATATACTCTCATTGCTTTCCCCAAAGCGGCTGAGTCAACAACCAGTAATTTTGAAACACAAAAACACTCTCATGATCTGTGCGAGCTTCTCGAACTAAAGTGCGTGATCTCCAGAGTGCATTTCGTTCAGGAAACTGAGCCAATTCGCATGCGATTTCGACGACAGCGCAAACAGCGGAATCAGTGTAAATTTGGATAGCGTATTTTAGGTTTCGAAGTTTGTAAATCATATTTCAGTTATTTTCGGGCGTGATACCACGACCCTACGTCTGCCAGAACGCGACTTTGTGAGGATCGTCAGCTCAGCAATCAGAAGCTCCACACACTGTTCGACACTAGCGACAAGTAGTTCCTCAATCGAGCCGAAGCCCGCCGAATGTATCTGAAGTTCACCTGAAGCGCCGTAATCCATGAGGCAGGCACACTACCGTCATCGACTGGTTGTACACATAATTTTCCCAATTTAGTCGGCTTGCATGCACAACTATTCATATGCACTCATTGCTTCCCAAAAGTGGCTGTGTCGACAACCAGTAAGTTTGAAACACAGAAACACCCTCATGATCTGTGCGAGCTTCTGGAACTGAAGTGCCTGATCTCCAGATTGCATTTCGTTCAGTAAACTGAGCCAACTCGCGAGCGATTTCGAAGACAGCGCAAAAACTTTGGACTCAGTGTGAATTTCTAGAGCGTATTTTAGGTTTCGAAATTTGTAAATTATATTTCAATATATCTGGATAATGATAACACTCCATTTTTTTCCAGCATTATGCCTGAGTTCGGGGATGATATTTGCACCACAGGAAAATCGCTGCGTACACGGTTCGACACCAGCGACAAATAGTTCCCCAATCGAGTCGAAGCCCTCCGAATATATGCGAAGGCCACCTGCAACGCCGAAATCCATGAGGGCATCAAACTACCCTCATCGACTGGTTGTACACATAATTTTCCCAATTTAGTCGGCTTGCATGCACAATTATTCATATACTCTCATTGCTTTCCCCAAAGCGACTGAGTCAACAACCAGTTAGTTTGAAACTCTAAAGCCCTCTCATGATTTGTGTGAACTTCTCGATCTAGAGTGCGTGATCTCCAGTGTGCATTTCGTGCTGGAAACTGAGCCAATTCGCATGCGATTTCGAAGACAGCGCTAAACAGCGGAATCAGTGTAAATTCAGACGGCCTATATTAGGTTTCAAATTTTGTAAATTATGTTTCGATTTGCTTGGTGCGTGATACCACCACACTACCTATGCCAGAATTCGACTTTCCTGAGGATAGTTAGATCGCCGAATGATCGCTGCACACACGGTTCGACACCAGCGAAAAATATTTGCCCGATCGAGTCCAAGCCCCCCGAATGTATGCGAAGGTCATCTGCAACGTCAAAATCCGTGAGAGCAGCAGCACTCTACATTGACCGGCTGGTTTCGCACATAATTTTCCGAATATAGTCGGCTTACGTACACAATAATTCATGTACAGTCATTGCTTTCCACAAAGCGACGGACAAATCAACAGTAAATTTGAAGCATAAAAACACCCTCGTTATCTGCTTCAATTACTCCAACTGGAGTGCGTGATCTCCAGAGTGCATGTCGTTCACGAAACTGAGCCCATTCGCATGCGATTTCGACGACACCGCTAAACAGGTTCATCAGTGTTATTTTAAGCAGCCTATATTGGGTTTCGGCGTATGTAAAT
>NW_008753882.1:0-2011 GCF_000715545.1 Opisthorchis viverrini | reverse complement strand
CGTCAGCTGTGTCACTAGATTTGCGTAAGCTGTTCTTTGAATATGACTTGTTTAAATTTGACAAATTTAGGCACTACGTTTTTAACAGTTACTTAATTTTAAGAACAGACTTCTGGGGTGCATAAGTGAATAGTGAATACGACTCGTAAGGCAAAAAGTTCGATACAAGGGCCAAATATCTAGGCAAACTTCGAACAAACACCATAGTTAACCAAACAAGTAAGATGACAATAATGACTTTATGTTTTCTTACATTTTTAGGCGAGCATCCGAAATTTTACGTTGCGAATCCACCCAGGGCACGACATATCGGAGCAATCCTGTGCCTATTGTGACTATATTGCTTCACCATTTCTGATCAAGCGCACGCTTTTCCAGCAACATATGGCAGATTCGAAACTCCTTTCGGGGCCGGTGGCCTTTGTTCACATGTTCCTCGGGTCTGTACACAAAACCGGCATTCCAGCAATTCAGACAGTCGCCTGTGTTGATCTTATGTTCCACGTTGCCGGAAACAGTTATGGGTCTCAGAGTCAAGGGGTAGCAGAAATGCCTAAATCGTCCTGGGTAGAGCTGGCTCAGCGGTGGACCATTGATCGTATTTTGCTGCCAGGTGATATTGAGCATCGCTGGACATGTAGGGATGTTAACATCAATTGTCACTCCTTTAAAATTGCTGGTGTCATTCTTCCGAGATGCTGCATCGAAGAGCTTGCCCGATGTGTGAAAGGATTTTTCACGCTAGCAGCAGAAAACAAGGTTGGTGCGCTGGTTGTTTTCGGAACTACTGTCGGAGCAGTGAAAATTTCTGGTGGGTTTCTGCCGTGGGAACGTGATGCAGATTTGATATGGGATGCTTATAAATATCAGGTTGTCGGTGGACCCATCAAAGAGGGCTTGGAGCAGAAGTATCAGTGCCAACTTGGCTCGGCGCAAATTATGACCAAGTTCGGTTACGATATATCGGCGTGTTCAAAGATCACCAACGGATCTTGCCTGTATCACGCATTGTACACAGGCTCATGGCGCATAGAGATGTACGGCGAGCCAGTCCTCGTATCGCATCGGCTACATGGATTTGAACAACCTACGACAGTCAATCTTGATGGACTGTGGGTACCGACGTTACCGAACCCCGGACGGTTTGTTCGTGTACTTTACGGAGACAACGTGCTGGGTCACGTGCAGAATTGGGTCGATTACGGAAGAGTGACAGGTTGGGCACGGTACACCAAAGTCCAGCAAGAGGGTTTCTTACCATGTCCTGAAACAGCTGTAAGGCATGCATGTTTACCCGGGAATTATTTGCCCTACGGGAATATTCAGTTCCAAGATATTCCCATTTGAACTGCAGAGCCAAGCCTTCATCAAATAACAGCACAGTGCAAATTATGTACAGCAAAGCATTGATGAAACTTGCTATATGATGTATGACTTCTCCTTCGTTGTATTATTGTACTGTCATTCCATTCTTGTGACACGGCCATTTGTTACTGTTATTCTTTGCAGTGCATACTTTATATACTATTTGGCTTACCTGGAATAAGTATCTCCATTTCCTCGAACCAAACAAGGTGCATATTAGACAGTTAGAAGGGGCGATTTCTTCAAAAATACACTCACCTGCAAACAACTTTGGTTCGCCGATTGTTTTCTTTAAAAAAGAGATGAGTTCCTGTTTGAAAGAATAGGGAGTTCCAACGCATTGGATCCATTGGGGGAATTACGAACTTCCAAAGTGTGGAGTAGAACATGATTAATTTTGGGTGGATTCAGCAAACTGTCTGAATTCAGTGCGCTTCTCATCCTAGTCTGTGTTGAAAGCGCCTGAAGGCAACTAGATTGGTCTTTGTGTGAAATTAAACTATTGTCTCAAAAGATCTTAGTTCCGAGCGAAATATTGCAACACTGGTCTGAATAAATCTCAGTTAGACACAGAACTCTTTCATGGGCTATAGGCAACCTTTTGGGGTGGAGCTTCACTGTTGAACGTCCTATCTACCAATGGATG
>NW_008753881.1:1061-2011 GCF_000715545.1 Opisthorchis viverrini | reverse complement strand
GCGTGATTCTGGTGCGACTTCAATCTGAACGTATGCATTCGCAAGGTCGATTTTTGCAAAGAGCTTCCCACCGTTTAGAACAGTGAATAGATCGTCTGGCGCTGGTAGTGCATAGTGATGCTGCTGGAGAGCTGCATTGAGGCTGGTTGAGAAATCGGCACAAATGCGGATTGACCCGTTTGGCTTCTTCACCACGACGATCGGTGCTGTCCGTTCGGAGTACGTTACTGGAGATAATACGCCTTGTTGTTCGAGACGCTGAAGTTCTTCATCAACCTGCGACAGCGAGGCGTATGGGACTGGGATAGCGTCTGGTCGAATTTAGAGGGTTGCTTGTGCGGTGGAACAGCAACCAAGGCCAGGTTCGAAAACTTTGGCGAAGCGCCGAATAATATCAACGGCTTGATCTGGGACAGGAACGTGAGAACTGACCGCGATGCAGATGGAACTGAGTGGAACGTCTGCCAAACCAAGACGGTCGAACCAATCAAGGCCAAGGAGGTTCAGTTCGGCGGCAGCAACATAACATGACTTAGTGAATGTCGTTCCGTTGAATGAGACAGCATTGCAGTTCTCCGGAGAGCCGCAGTTCACCGCCACGGGCACTGATGGCGGTTCTGGATGAGCGTCGGATAGGCGGTCGCCCCAGCGTATTCCGAAGTTTCTCCGATATGATCGTGATGTCCGACGCAGTGTCCAACTGCAGTCGGACCGGACGTCCATTGACCAGGATTGTGAGGAACTTCCGTTGTGACGGGGCACTGATTTGAAATGTTGCAAGCAGGCTCAAAGCGGAGCCCACCTGCTTGGAAGTCTGCGGGCGTGGGTGCTGCTTGGATGCGCCATGGGATGTACTGGCTGGGCGTGCCTTGCAGTATCCGTCTTTGTGGCCAACGGTCTTGCATTGTCGGCATCGATGTTGTTTGTAGGGGCACAATTTGACAAAGTGC
>NW_008753881.1:0-301 GCF_000715545.1 Opisthorchis viverrini | reverse complement strand
ATGTTGCAAGCAGGCTCAAAGCGGAGCCCACCTGCTTGGAAGTCTGCGGGCGTGGGTGCTGCTTGGATGCGCCATGGGATGTACTGGCTGGGCGTGCCTTGCAGTATCCGTCTTTGTGGCCAACGGTCTTGCATTGTCGGCATCGATGTTGTTTGTAGGGGCACAATTTGACAAAGTGCTAGCACGGGGATGACGGCTTCTTTTTCTGGACAATCTGCTGACTTGGTTGGGCATTACCAGAGCGCGACGGACCAGAGGAGGACGGCCCAGATATTTGAGAACCAGGTGGCTTGGAGGCCTG
>NW_008753880.1:0-2013 GCF_000715545.1 Opisthorchis viverrini | reverse complement strand
TGCATTGATTTAGAAAACATGACGTGCTGACGCCTGTTCCATTTAAGGTTACGTAAACAAGAGTCGTCTTTGATTCACTGTGTAAACTAAAGGCGCTTAAGATTTGTGACCCACAATTCCGTGCGGGGTACAACGTCAAGAAGGGTATAAGATTGTACGTACGAGAAAAAATATTTGGACCGCGGACAGTTATTATCTTGCAGCCGTTTTTGGCAGTTTACAGCAACAGTAAACGAGTGGCGTGTTTTGTGTTCCTCGTTGCCTGTAAACATGTTTGCGTAGTTCCGCTGCGTGATGCACCTTGTGGTGTGGTATGGTGACGTCATTTCACAGGTCATTTTGTTTGCTGCGTCTATATTCATTTGTAGTGCGTAGACATTCATACCCCACTATTTCCTTCAGTCCGCTAGTAAGGCTGATAGGCCTGTAGCTTTCGAACCATATGTGGTCATTGCTTTTGTAGATTGGTGTGACAATCGATTCTTCCAAAACTAATGGAACTTTGCCCTCGTCCAGCTACCGATGTGACACCAGGCAGAAATCTATTGGCCAACGTGAACTATGTAAACCTTAGGATCTTTGAAGGCACCTTCTCTGACCTCAAAGGGGTGAGCAGTTCGGTCTTGCACAATACTTCACGAGTATCTTCCTGTGTAAAAAGCAGTTTAGTCAGAGAGTGGAGAGCGATTGAAACTTGTAGTCGCGGTAACGTGCGCGTGTACATTTGAAGGCATATTTATCCGTCAGAACACTGCCTGGTCAGCTTTATGAGCGGAGTCTGAACTTCATTATATTTGGTGGAAAGTGCATTCTGGTGTTTCAACTGCGTGCTTCAGATGGGGATCGCTAGGCGCTCAGATTGTTGGTCAGCAACGACTGTGTGCTGTATACCACACTATAACCTTAATTGCCCTAACCAAATGTGCACTGCCGCTGGTGTGGCCGCTCAGAGGGAACTTTTGTCTACATGGAACCTCGAATCTGTGAGTTATGACTGCATTGACACATTGCTACAGTTTGGTAGAAGATACCCCATCTTTGGACGAATTACCAACCGAAACTTGAGTGAATCGTCCGTTTGTGATGTTCTTCAGCCGAAGATGCAGTGTCCCGCATTGCTTGCGCGTCGATGCACGAGATGCGAAGCGCATTTTCTCTCGTCAGCAATTTATCACGCACTAATGCATTTGGCTTTTATTTCGAGTACTCTAGGTAACCTTACGTTTCTCGAGAAAATTGTGGAAGTTTGTTCAGTGGTAATTCACACGTATTCACCACCGAAAAAGTTATTCTGTTGTTTTGCTGGCGCTGGCAACACAGTACTCATCTTCTGAAGGCAATTCGAGTGGATTTTTCTGAGGTTGGTCTCACAGCCCAGCGATCGACGAACTGAGTGAGTGATCATCGGGAGTGTACCGTAAACTGAATTCGGACATCTCAGTGGTTGCTTAATTCTGGGGCACTGTACAGATAACGCTGTGAGCTAGCTGATGACGGGATTTATATGTGAATTATATGTGCAATTTATGGATGGATGTCACTGCGTAACTCGAAACGCGACAATTGTGGTAAGAAATTTCAGCTTACAGCTCGGTTGTGCGCATCCCAAGCGTTTCAAGAATGATCAGAGAGAAGACGGAAGAACTGAATGAAATGGGTTTTCGAAAACAAATCTAGGCAATAGAAAACACTTTTGATGGAGCAGACATCGCTCAGACCACACGAGACCTAATATTATGCTGAAAGGATCGGGAATTTTCAAAGTTAAACTTTATGAAACTCTGGGATATAACTCTATCCCAGTCCATTGACGGCGAATCACACCTGAGCGTTTCTGGCATCCAGTTTTCCCCACGCTGATATGCCAGTTGGTGTCTCGTGTTCTCCAGCCAGTTTGAGTTGATTCAATCGATATTGATATGATTTACTACCTCTGATGCACTCACACCCGATATTTGCTCATGTTGAACAACCCACATGAGTGCACCCAACTATTACACACACACACACACA
>NW_008753879.1:0-2015 GCF_000715545.1 Opisthorchis viverrini | reverse complement strand
CTGTGCGGAATTAGTCTTTTGTCATTCAAACTAAGGATGCGGGATTTGCTGAGCCTCACGCTGCAACCGGCAAAGAGTAGAAAGGCATGCAACTGTGGCTTTTGGGTATACTGATTACAAAATAATTTAGATACTGTCACAAGTGATATGGACCTCGCTAAGTTGTGTCACTTTGTAGTGCAGAGACTAACTGGCTGCCAAAATATCCACTTCGTGTTCCTGCACTTTCACAGTGACCACCCTATCGATTTTTCGCGGGAGCCGAGAGAAGGATTGGAGATGACCCAGTGGTTGCTGCACGAAATCACTGAGAGGCAGGTTCGTGGTTCGAGCCCAACCTGAGCATCTCAACTGTTCTTGTCTGCGATTGGGCGAATTGACAGTAGCTCAGCCGACATGGCTCCTTCGGATGTCATTATAGCTGGACACCGAAAGGCTGCTACGGCTCAACGACGGTTTGCTGTTGGCTAGCTAGATGACATGCAGCTTCTCTGAAGAAAGGACTGAGAAGTTATAGCACTTCAACCAATCACAGTACTGAAAATGTACCCAATCGGTGAACTCGTGGGAATTAAGTAATCAAACGTCGTCGGGGTCTAGTAACTCACGAACAGAGGATAATATCCGTAGATAGGATCAACCGGCAAAACGATTCCAATTACTAGACAAAGTCTCCGCCGAAATTTCCGAATCTCCTCATTCTGCCGACCAACTATGAGTAGCCATGGAGAAAACAGCTCATCCGTCGTGTGAGAATTTTAACTCAGATGCCACTCAAGGGGATAGATAACAAAAGATTGGGTGATTTGAGGATGTTGGACGCTATGTGCTGTCCAAATGAGAGTTAATTATGCTACTGATCGGCCGCTCGTCGCCCGTGAGCTACGCATTTCTGATGACCTCTAACTAGGAAAAAACATTTTACGGTGCCTGTCAGCTTTTCGGCATAGACCAGCCTCAATTACAGGTAGAACTCTTGGCTGTCATTTCCATACCTCCCCATATTGTCGATAAGTCAAGGTTCGTGAAGGCGAACAAAGCATTTACTTCTTTGCACATCATGTGAGGATCCAAGAGCTTCTCGAAAATGCCCTTGGAATCAACATCCACTTGTTTCAACTGGGATAGAGCTTCCAGATAAGCCGTGTGGGGTTGAGAATATGATTACCAAGGAGGTGATCCGATGTCTTTTTGATTCTATCTAGCAGAGCTTAATGTTATATATATGATTTCCCCAAATGGTAGAACCAGCATTACGCGGGGGGAAGGTAAGCAGGCCTTTCCGCCTTTGCCCAAATCTATGCATTGCGTTTTCAGGGGAAATGCTGAACTGTGTCTTCTTTGTGTCATTTCGCCTCAGTACCGTGTGATTTGTGCTTTATACAAAAACTCTCATGGGGAAAACTGTTTGCGACTTGAAAGCGAGTTTTTTCTGCAGTCTGTTGTTATCCCCGAAATAAGCTTGTCATGGGTCAATCGGTGGTGCAGTTTAGCCCGCATGGTCTACTGGACCTTTGCGGTACAATTAAGTAAATTGACAGAGGGAACAAAACAGCATATTTTTCAAACAAACTGAGAAAACCCATTATATACACCACGGAGCACACTTGTTTATTCTATGCGTGCAACGCAACAGCATCGTTCGGTGTCGTCCTGTGGGGATGGTACCAAATTACCCAGACGTAAGATTCTCCACTGGATTTTAAAGTCAGTTCGTGAACCGGTGCAGGTTGGAAGATAGGAGTGGATTCTCCGTTTAAGGTAGTGGAATGTCTCTGAAGTTCATGCAGTTGTGAGATCTTCGGGCTGGTTTGCAGTAGCACTTCATGAATGATGTTGTTAAGAGTTTTCATTCTTGAAATGTTGCAAAGTAGGCATTCCATGGGAATGCCAAAATGTTTCATCAAACTTTTATGTTGTGTCATGTTTTATCTGATTCCACTGATTCCACCTTTCAAATAACATGCACAACCCATCATCTTGTTTGATCATGAAAGCTTCAGGAAATCTAACTA
>NW_008753878.1:0-2015 GCF_000715545.1 Opisthorchis viverrini | reverse complement strand
TATTGCCTTCGCAGAGAAAAGTACGGCGTTACCTTCAGACCGCCTCGTAATACTATTTCTAGCAGTAAACAGATTTGCTGTTGTTGGTCGGGCTGTTCCATTTTGGGCTTCCTGGCATGACCGAACCTTTACCAACTGAGTTCCAGCCGGTTTACGCCGGGAGTTCATTGCAGCGCTGAAGCCCGACCACCACCGAAAGGTGACAGCTTTCAGTCACTGTATGTGAAAAGTCCTATAGTTACATTGACTTCGGACGACACCATTCCCTCACATCGTAGGAAGCTTTAGGTTAGCTCGATTGTGTCGCCAACCACACAAGTGAGCTTTCGTCGAGTGATCAGCATCACAACACCCTGAATAGTTCTCAGTACTGACGACACAAACTACACCGACCACGTTGAGTTCACGCCCCATGGTACATCGTGTGATTTATTGTGCCACAGACCAGTCATGGGACCAAACCAGTGTACGGAAAGCTGAGTTGTCGAACTCGCTAGGCAGTATCAGACGTGTGCACCGGATAAAGGGTAGAGAGAATCCTATACTTCAAGGAAGCATGAATCAATTACCATGCGAAATGTGGTCCTTAGTGGGGAGTGGTAAGGTCGAAACTGGTTAAAATTTCTGGTCTATTTCCCCCATATATCTAACGGAAAAGTTATCCCTTAAGGTACCGATCATAGGAGCCATCGTGTTTCTAAAACACGCTAACATGGAAACAACGGTAAAGTTTACCAAACGAACGAGACAACTGTGATTGATTCTGGCCGCATCAGACTCCGGCCATAAACCGAAGACATCAAAACGCAGTGCGTAGTATTCGGCAGTGGATCGTAACTTCTTTCGTAATGAATTAAAGGCTTCCTAATACTGAGCTGTTCGCGACACTCTTGACCAGAATCGGACCCTATCCCAAGTGCAACGGCAATATTTTATGCGTTTCTTTGTGTCTATTATCACGGAAGTTGGAAAAACATTGGCGCTGCATACATATGGTGGCAAAGATGTGAGTACTGTAGGAGCGATAAGTTTGTTTTTGAAATATTCCACATCCAGCCGTCAGTTAGATTTATACAGTGTAACAAAGCCTGGAAGACAGACTTCACCGTGACCCTAATTATGGCATGTACGGACGGTGAACTGACGTGTCACGTCCATATAAGCCTTCATCGTAGTGCTGAGGAAATGCCTTAACCGGGCATTATGGAGAGGGTCACTGTAACCGATGCAAAACATATACAACCACAGTGCAGCACCCAACATGTTACTGGATATTCTGAATAGGATACCAAGGATGAAGGATAAGTGAGAAAATTGTGTTAGGTTATGCACATATTGCTGTTCACTGATCTAAAGGTTTCCTGTAAATGTTGCGAACCGTGAAAGTGATCAGAAAACTGCTATTTTCATTGAATCCACGTTGACAATGTTTTGATTTGCCAAAGCCTGTTTTGAAAAGCTCATATACAAAACCAACGTTTTGCAAGTTGGAACAGATAAAAGTTACGTGACCTTATAGAACAGACTGCGAGCTGAAAAACTACATTCTTTCGAAACATCGTTCGCTCGGGTTTGTTCTCACACAAGACGTAATAAATGCACGATTGGGTGGGCATTTCTTCTACAGTTTCTAGAGAATTTGATATCTATAACATAACTGGCCGATATTCGCTTGCATGTAACTTGATTGGTTTGTTTAATATTCTCTTATGGCGACAAACGCTTACAAGCTAATAGGCAACTTCGACGAACAGAACAGCTGCCACACTTACTTCGTTGAGTCAGACCGCGACGACAGCGTTGTAATCAGGATGGTAGGCCCAAGTATCGGGCATCACTATCGATAGCTGTTTCCGTCACAAATCTTAGCCACTGGGCAGACAAAGGACGGTGGCCGATCGACAGCCCACTGTAGTTCACGTGCTGCATTTTAGTCTACATTCTGGGTTTGACAATTCTTCAAAAACCCTACCACACGCTGAATGTATATACATACAATTACTCCCTCATCGGCT
>NW_008753877.1:0-2016 GCF_000715545.1 Opisthorchis viverrini | reverse complement strand
CAACAAGCTGTGACAAATTTATCGTAGGTCATCGTAGAGTTAGGTGGCAGGTGGCTGGCAAAGTTTCACGTGTGTGGTAGAATACCAGTGGTTCTGAATTGCAGCTCTAGATGTGTCAGCTATCTCACAATGGGCAACTGTCGAGGATTTTATCATTCTGTGCCGTGGAATCATTGCCTTAAAGACCGCTGCACAACAGTACTGATAGGATAACTTTAGTACCTTTTGTTGAAGACTTTCATTAAGCTTTAACTCATGGATTCAAGTTTTTTAGCCCTTATCTAAACAAAAAGTGACTTTTCAAGTGACGCTTCAAAGATTTCAGGACCCGAAAAAAAACTTTTCCGTGCGAGCAGGGCGAAATTTAAAGGAAGGTGTCAAGCATTAGGCTGGAAATGTTCTGTCTTTGAAGCATTCTCGTTGGTTGTCTCTTCATATGCGTAAATTTTCTCAATTCGTCAAGCGATGTGTATCGGGGCTTCTCATTCCGTTGGTGAATGAATGAGGGTCGCTAGTATCCCAAATATGCTTAGGCTACTAGCGACCATAATTCACTGGCCTGGCTGGCCTCACTTGGAATTTGACAGTCGAAGGGTTGACAGTATTCTGTAAAGCCTTGCCACCGATTTTGGATCGTAACTTTCGTTTTGCAACCACATTGTTTGTTAATGCATAGTACTGTCATGAAGCTGCACTGAGCAGTTACCAGGTGCAGCTGGTAACCATATGGGGCTGATGCTAGTTCCACAAACTCGTAAAACTCAAAAACACTGTTGCAGTGCATATATGCACTGGTTTATATATAAACCAAATTATGGTTCTATTTGTTATTAAAATCCCACGGAGCCTTTCGTAAACTCCTCACAGGTCAAGAAAATGAAACATCGAAAAGTTGTGGTAATAGTGATATTCACCATATGGGATTCCTGAGACCCCGAGTTGCCCAAATACATATGGGCATATATGAGCGCCATGGGACTTAAAAGTCTGGACTGGTACTCTGAACTCAATTACTAGTCCATTTTGGTCCTTCAGAGACACGTCGTAGCATTCAAAAATTTACTCACATTGTGCGAATGCTGAGCGCCGTCATTGTTATCTGTTTCCATACGAAAACAAATTTCTACTCGCTGTTGCCATAATTCAACTAACTGTCTTGGGTTATTCAAACAAACACGCGGACTTCGGTATCATCATTAGATCACACATGACGAAGAGCATATTGCCCCTGTGAATCCTCTCACTTGCACTCAGAGGAGCTGGGGAGCCAAATGGAATCCAAATGAAAAATTTTAACCGGATTCCACTTAAAGATAGCCTCGACTATCCAAGTCGGTTAGAACGCCGTTTACTCAGATTCATAGTGACAGGATGCAACTGAATGGTTGACGTCCTCATTTTGAATGCGGCAACGTATCCGATTAGAAAAATGCAAGTGCAAATTTCGATCGCTTTCGTATGAATAGATGTGCAATTTTTCGCGGAAAGGGGAGATAACTGTTGAAATGCGGTCATTTGCACTCATCA
Organism: Opisthorchis viverrini; assembly: GCF_000715545.1. Lineage (NCBI taxonomy): Eukaryota > Metazoa > Platyhelminthes > Trematoda > Opisthorchiida > Opisthorchiidae > Opisthorchis > Opisthorchis viverrini. Next base: position 489 of record NW_008753877.1, on the reverse strand, counting down.
AATGTGTGCAGTGACCACTATTGAATAATTCATCAGGAGACACATTTGGCTTGGGATAAGGCTAGTCCCTTCAGTCAGACAATTAATGGCGGATCTTACAGCCCCCGAAACAGATCCCATACACCACTTTGGATCATTGGTTTGCGAAGACTTTGGGCTATTCAAGACTTGCGGACGCCGTATTGCAGAAGAGCGATATGGCTTTATTTTCTCTTATTTGCAGCGAATTGCGGTGTGTACGGAATTGAATTATGTACCATCAGCCAAATTGCATCTTATAGTGTTTTCCAGCTTCGTCAGTAGAAAAAAGCCACCACTCAGATTTGAAGGGCAGTAATTCCTGCCGGGACGGGAATGGAGCCGGGATATTTGTGAATACTTTAGCCTGCAACGAAGGGAGGAAAGGTATGTAGTGGAGCCCGCTTGATTGACATTTCACTCTCCTTTAAGGTAATGAAGGTAGTGGCAGCACAGTGGCTCGGTTACCCG
>NW_008753876.1:0-2016 GCF_000715545.1 Opisthorchis viverrini | reverse complement strand
ATCGCCGAGGTACACAAACCACCACACCAAAGTAAGGTTCAGTCTCTTCGTGACGGCCTCCTGCTTCCTTCTGGTAGCATGGCAGCCAGGCACCCGGAGAGTTTTGCGGCTGAATGATTTTTGCGAACCCTGGACGGTGAACGTGGAACCGCCTGCGGCCTCGGAGGTTTATGGCTGCATATGTTCTCTCGAGCGCCACCGATTTTCTGGTCCGGATGACCTCGCGCTATCCAAAGATGGGGGTGAATTCCTCAGTCAGTGCTTACCTGATCTGGTTGTTTTCATTTGGGAAAAGGAGTATATCCCAGACAACCGGGTAGAATCGGCTATTGTGACTATTTTCAAAACAGGGGTACGTAATGAGTGTAGCAACCACAGGGGGAGCAGGTTGACCCCGGTCGTAACGAGACTATTGATGTCGCTTGAGCTTCGTCGCCTTACGGTGGCTCGTGAGACACTGACTCGAGGGCAGCAAGCGGGATTCCGGCCTTGTTGGTGTTGCGTTGGCCCAATCTTCCCACTCCCTCAGGTTATAGAACAACGCCATACGCGACCCACAAACCGACTATTCCTGGATTTCTAAGATGCATTCGACTCGTTTGACACTTGCATACCAAGAAATGCCCCGAAAGTTCGCGAATGTAGTAAGTTCTTTGTATTCTCAGACTTGCGGACGTGTGAGACCATACAGTGAGCTCTCCAAAAGCTTCCGTACACAAAGTGGTGTCCGTCAGGGATGCCCGTCATCTCCATTCCTATTTAACTTCGTGGTCGACGAAACCATGAGGCGGACGCTGGAAGGTCACCAAACCAAATAGCCTGTCCAGAAAACCTTGTCGATATGCAGTATGCGGTCGACATCGTTCTAGTTTTCGAAGAGGAAAAGGCACAGGTGTTTTTGTACGGACTGACCAAAGTAATTTCGTTCTTTTCTGTGCACTTTGCACCCACATGCATCCCTTGAACATTCCACTTATAATCCAGGGAGAGATACTCGAAGTCATCGAACGTCTTACCCACATTGGAATTTGTATTAGTTCTGGTTCTCTCTTGTGTTCGAACCTGCAAGGTTCCGGTCGTGTTCGCCGATTTGAGATGCCTATGGCGTCAAAGTGGTATACCCCCGAATCTCAAGGGACGTGTGTATCTGGCTACAGTGCTAGTTGTTTTGTTGAACGACTGTGAGACTTGGCCTGTTCGAGCGGCGGAACCGATACGTCTTCAGATGTTTGATAATCTTTGTCTCACGACCAAATCTCGTGTGGGTTGGTTTCGGTGTATCCGTAATGAGGTAATTAGAAAGCGAGTTTTCGGAACTGCATCAGCTTCGAGCTCAAAAGTATCGAGCAATATGTCCAACGGTACGGTGCCTGAACGTACTGGAGTTTCCGACCTGCTGTTAAAGCGAAGTTGGTTTAGGTGTCTGGTCCAGGTGTCGTGACCAACCGGCACGTCATACATCACAACCGCGTTTGCGCAGGATATGACCCGTAATCTACGCATCGTGTGCCGGGCGATAATGACAGACAAGCACGGGCGTTCCCACCTTGAATGGAGCTCCAGCTGCCAGCGGTATGGACCTTGACTCAGTAGACTGTTTCGGCAACATGAAAGAATGCGCGATTCTCAGCTTACTGCCCATCACTGCCTCTGTAGGTGACTGGTGGTTTGCCGGAGCATCATTCGAGGTCGTTCGGTACTCAGCCAGAAATCTCTGAATGGCTTCGACGGATGTCTCCTCTCCTCGAACTTTAAACAAAGCTCTATTGACTGTGTCGACGAACCTTTTTGCCTGACAGTTCGATTGCGGGTGCTACGTTGGTGAGCGAACGTGAGTTATAGCATGTCCAGTGCAAGACTAACGAAACTCAGGGGATGTGAACTGTGAACCATTATCTGAGACGAGGACTCCGGTAAGCCATGCTGGCTGAAAATGTTGGATAATACGCAGCGTACTAGATATTGTTGGATAGGACACCGGAATGATTTCTGTGTTGTGTACGACGAGGGTCAGAG
>NW_008753875.1:0-2019 GCF_000715545.1 Opisthorchis viverrini | reverse complement strand
ATCAGAACCGAAACTCTATTCGTAACAGTGAGTCTCACCCTTGACGAAGAGGCTAGATCTTACCGTGGTATGACGGTTTGCGCACCTCAGCGATCCATGAGCTATACTAGGGGGTGTCCCCGCGACACACAGTCTCTCATACCAGGTTGGTCAATGGTTGGAGGTATGATAATGGTATTCTAATGCACTTGTACTTCTCGCCAAACTCCGCTGCCTTGCGGTTAGGCTTCTGAACCAAAGGTTTTAAGTGAGGACCCTAACTGTCCTCCTGTTTAGGTGTGGGCGCCCTGACAGTATCCCAGCCCACGTACAACGATGGCCCAAGTAGTTAGAGCGCGAATTTACTGACCAGAAGGTCCGTGGTTCGAATTCGACCTCCGCCACTCGACTTCCCCTGTCTAGACTTGGGCAACCTGGCAGTATCCCAGCCCTCATGCTTCCTTCGGGTGGCATGACAGCTAGACACCGGAAGGGTGCTACAGCTGAACGCTTTTACAACGATGAACTGAACATATACTAATAAAATCACGCCACAGCAGCCATCCTGAGGTGCCATCAGCCGGGTTTCCTTACTCGCTGCATACAGCAGGGCGGGTAAGTAAAAACAGGCTACCGCCCCATCAGTCCCTACTCGCTTCCGAGTACGCACCTCTGATGGTACAGAGACTGCTGCGGCGGGATGTGCAAGAGTTGGTGTCGTCCTGAGTTATCCGGTAGAACTATCATTGCTCGGCTGGATACCTGTTGATAGTCGCCTCTGTGCGGTCCGTCTGGCAACGTCTGTGAAGGAGTCTCACACGCGGCAAGTTGGTAGATGTCTGTTTATCGTGTCTGCCTGCGCCCAAACTGACTGTAGCTCCGACAACGTCAAAGATAGGTTTTACGACGTCCCGAATGCCCTGCTGCTGTGAGCTAAAAGCTCAAACCTCGCGGTGGTTGCCGGAGATTTGAATGCACAAGTGGGCAGGCTTAGCGTATGAGACTCCATTGGCAGGTCAATATGGACTGCACTCGGTACGTACGGACAATGAACTATTGCCACAGTTGCGTGTTACTTGCAGGTTGTTTTTATGCAGTACGAACTTCCGAAATAGCCGAAGTCGTCTGGCCACATGGTGTCCTCCAATGGTATGCCGGTCTCAAGCTCAAATCGACCACATTACCACCATTTTCGTTCAGCTGTAGCACCCTTTCGGTGCCTAGCTGCCATGACACACGGAGGGGGCACGAGGGCTGGGACACTGCCAGGTCGCCCAAGCCTAGACAGGGGAAGTCGAGAGGCAGAGGTCGGGTTCGAACCGCGGACCTTCCCTTCAGTAAAATCGCGCATCATTTACCGATGGTGTGAATCAATAATAACTCCTGGTCGTTTTAGAACACATTTATGGATTCCGACAACGCGCACATCCGGAGTCGACGCTCTCTACGTTTTTCAGGGCCGCGTAAGGTACGCAGTAATCGCTTGGCAACTAAAAGACCGGAAGATCCGGATGTTATGCGAACATACCAGGATCATCTTCTAGAGTCTCTTCCAAAAGTTCCACCATCAGATGCGAACTAATATCGGGACGAGATTGCCACTTCCTTGCATAGTGCTAAAAATTTCGCTTGTGGCACGGCACCACCAGGCTCACTCAAGCACTGGATATCAGAGCGAACGGTGGCAATCCTTAAGTTTCGAAGAACTATCCCAAGCAGCTCCGAGCATAGCTTGATGCGACTAATTATCAGACGTCAAGTAAGATGAGCCTGCAAGACGACCATGGAGTGTGATGGACACAAAGCCACAAAGCCATTACTAACTCTCTCCTTGTAGGCCCAGCACTTAGGACTGATGACTCCGTTCGTCATGCATCGGTTTTGCGTGCAACATCTGCTCGTCACATGGTGCCGATATCTGCAGGAATCTCCAAATCATTACTCAAGCCTCGACACCCACTCTATTTGGCCGCGTTCAATGTTCGCAATCTGAAGCAAGCAGGGCAACAAAATGCTCTTGCACTTACACTGGACTCGCTT
>NW_008753874.1:0-2020 GCF_000715545.1 Opisthorchis viverrini | reverse complement strand
GCCAGTTCCATTGAGCATTTACCTCGTAGATTTGTGGAATTGTTTTCTTTCTTCGTGTATGATATTCAGTGCATTTAGTCAGATGAAAGCATACACCGGCTGTGTCCACGTGTTCAAAGGCTCCCCATACAAATTCTATTTTCTGGGTTCCACAAGAGAACAGCATTCTGATTGATACGTTTTCCTAAACTGCCCTGCTAGTATACTTACATTAAAATGCCTTATTTTAACAGCGAATGCAGAGCTGCGATTCTTACCCTATTTACTTTTTTTCTCACTTCACGATCAAGTCGCCGTCAAGTGTACGATGACGACGTGCAAGTGTCATGTACGCAGTGGTTGGCATGGACGTGCTGCAAAATTTGGCGACACATTCCGACACTAAAATTCAAATTTTGTAGACGCTTTCAAGTGTGCACGAAAGGCTTGTTATCAAACCCAATGTTTGAACACTTTATACATGAATGTTTGATATATATATGTATATATTTTTTTCGGAAGCTGTTTATTGTCATGCTCCACTGTACGCTCCGAACGGGTAGTAGTAGCATTCATAAAAATTATCAAAATTCGCGGGGCTAGATCATTTCGAATAGGCTGAAGAACAACCAGGTGTTATATTTGAAAATCTGGGAAACGGATATTTATCGCAATATGGACCAGAGGAAATCTGTCATTTGACAGAATTATGGGCAACTGCGTGGTTTGTTTTCTAAGACAATGCCTCATCTCAGGCGTGCTGCGCCACTTCAAACGTCTATTTTTTTCGTTCGACAAAGTGGTTTAGGGCGACTCAAATTAAAGTCAGGGGAAAAAGCGTGGGGAAATTGAGATGGTCGCCATTCACTGGGGCTACTGAGGGAACTTACTACGTTAAAAATCTTTTTCTGCAACTTATGAGTTGCGCGTCGAGCAACCACTAGCACCAGTTGTTATTGACAGATGGCCTATTGTTCACAACCCATTGTACACTGAGATAATTTGCCTGCAACTTGGTGCAGCGTTTCAGTTCAATTTTAAAAGTGACACTGGCGACTGATATCATGTTGATATTCATACCAAAACACAGCGGAGAGTTTCACGCAAATATCAATGGAGCGCACGGGATACACAGTTGCAGGAAGGTGCTTAGGTTTGCGGTGCGAATTTTCCCGGGAGATGTAAATCATGAATTCATTCGCCGTGTATAATATATCGTAATAAGCAATACCAGAACTTACAATTTATTTTGAATACTTTTGTTGTTTTACTAACTTCAGTGGTTCTCAGATGTGTACTTGTAGATTTTTTTTAATTAACTAGGTGAAATTGTGCTGCCAAGTATGGAGAAAACTATGCTAAAACCCGTAAGCCATGTGAGATGTACCATTTTATCTAACATCTTAGAGTACCTACTGATTTCAAGTATATTGCAGAGACTTCCAATGTTGTAGAGGTTTACGCATCGGTGATCAGATGTTGATTACTGGTCACTGGTAAACACGAAAATCATTTAAATACTCTGATAAAATTTCTTTGATACATTGCACCTGAGAACGTTAGTATAATAAATAAATGCCGTGATAAATTGTTTTTCTTTAACAACGTTTTGCTTTCCAGATAAAAGCGTGAGGCTATTCGTCCAAATATACGACTGTTTACGATATTGCTTCAGATGCAAACTGGCTACAAATCAAAGCGGATGTTGCCGCTAGAGGTATTTGGAAAATATTTAGATTTCCCAGTAGTTAAGTCGTTTAGAAAATATGCAGAACTATTACTGGTTATTATGCAAATCGGCCACCAGTTGCTGTATTGTGATGTGCCTTTTTATGTCTCCCTGTCCAGATTGGGCCGCAAGCAAATGTGAACCGAATGTTTAACAGAACCGTAGTTTGGATTTTAGCCAGTAAGCTAACTAGCAATTTGCACAGTGTTTGAAAGAAGCCTTCAATTGTACGAAGATGGTGAAGTAAATGAGTTGAGAATGATATGTCACCTTGATTGGTAATGAGACCTTCGCACTCAAATTGTCCAGCTC
>NW_008753873.1:0-2021 GCF_000715545.1 Opisthorchis viverrini | reverse complement strand
AGTGAGTGAGAGAGCGTGAGAGTGCGAGTGCAAAGTTTACGACGGCCGCACGATATTTAACGGGGACTTTCTGACATTGATCCATACTGTCTGATAAACGTTAGTGTTCACCCATCAACACCGATCGTGCCTCTGTGAAAAGCCTGAACGCTGATCACATTCGGTCGTGCTTCTGTGGCGCAGAGAACACTCATCAGGTTTTACTGAATTGATAGAATGATTGACTGGCCTGGATGCTTGCCGGCTTTCCAGTTGAGCTTTTGGTGCAGCAGTAGGTTCCGAGCGTTCAGAAATTGATTTCAGGAATCTGAATTTCCTGATAAAAACCTTAATAACTTTGGGTTGATTTTGTATGTCCTCAACAGAGAGGATATGGATGATAAACAAGAGTGCCTGAACGACGTAAAGCTAGTTTGGGCACATTTGATCAAACGAAGTGTGCCCGAGAAATAACGACAAATTCTCACCTGTAGAGTTAGATATCGTGCATAGAAATGGGAATGGAATTCTAGTGCCGCGTTCTCTAATTTACAGCAGTGAAACAACTTAAAATGTTTTAAAGATCGTTGATCAATGATTTGGAACGCTGCCTGTTGAACGAATGGGAAACAACTTCTTCGAATTTCCGCCGTTGTGTTGGGTTTCCCGATTTCGGTTTAAGTATACCTGAGGCAACACATTCATCAAAATAGCCCAATAATTCATCCAACTTAACCTCGGGCAAACCGAAAATTACATGACCTGCGCCACTTAACAACACACCATACAGTCAAATGAACTCAGCCGTAGTTTCTCATGCATATCATTGTTTCTGACATGCATTACACAATATATTATATCACCGAATTTTACTCTGGAAATTTATGACGAACAACAAGTATTGAATACAATCACTGTGTTGTAAGAACCACTTTCACTCTGCCAGCTATCTCGTACCCAATTGAGTGCATCTATCACTATGTTGTCCCAGCCACTTTCCCTCTTCCGGCTTTCTGGTGCCTAATTGAGTGCATCTTGTACAGTTTTGTTCTAGTGGAACTTTATCGATTTTCACATGTGCTGACTTATTGGCATTCTTTCATCTGGCTGCTTGAGGCATGAGCTAATGTTGACGAAAAGCTCATATATTTCGACAAAATACACAAACAATGACTAAACTGCAGTGCTTTTACAGCGATTTGTAGCGATTTACAATTGCATAAAAGCAAACTTCAAACGGGGAACAGCGAGACGTACCGAGCATAACCTGTCATATTTATCTGCGACTGTTGACCTTCAGCATGGAAGTTCACTGGTTATTCAAAATGCTGACCATGTTGTTATTGGGTTTGACGTGTCTCACGTGCACAAGCAACGATTAAGTTGGTTGCTCTTTATTCGGAAAATTCTGTGAGCTGTGACCTCGGAAATGACAACTGGATGGTTTCGTTTTTGAACTTTCTACAATACGGCGCTGCTTGAAATGGGTGGAACCTCAAAGATAAATAAGTAGTATTCTTTGACACAAAAGCAGCAATTTACGCTCCTGCTCACAAGTGAAATAAATTTCCGATTCACGATATCAGGGCACTGCGCGCACTGGTCTTGTAACTGCAAGTGGATGACTACTAATGGTTTAGGAAACCACTGTTCCAGGAAGTTATCCTGAGATTGTGAGCTCCTGCAAGGACGTAGTAAATTCCAAATTTCAAGCTGTCGGGAGTCTGTTGAGTGACAGGGCATTTCGAAGAATTTGCTCATCCAGCGTTTGACCTAAACAACTCAGTGCAGAACAGGAAAATGGATGTGTATATTCGAAAACGTGTACAAACTAGTTGCATTTTATTCAACGTCAGCATTGCAAACAGACAGAGGAAACGTTACTTGTTTTGACATGGAAACCCAAGGTGTGACGGTTAAGCAAATGATCCTACGGCAAACGTTTATGCCTAGGGACTCACAAAATATTTGCTAAGGTAGATATCGAGCACTATATCATCCAATTTACACCGTAACATGCGTCATCATATGTATGTATTGAG
>NW_008753872.1:0-2021 GCF_000715545.1 Opisthorchis viverrini | reverse complement strand
TTCGCGCTCTAACTGTTTGAGTTATCTGAATGCTTCACGAGGATTCAACTACCAGGAAGGCCCTTTACTTAAATTGATCGGTTAGACGCTAAGTTCTGCTTTTCTGTTCAGTTATATGAGCACGTCGGTGACATATCGGCTAAAACTTTGAATATGGCGACTTTTAACCTAGTGTGATCCCCCACTTTGGTGGTTAGTGACAACGTTCAACTTACTTCTTTCCACCGATGCATGTAAAAGTCTCCACAGTCTTCTAATCCGGTCTGCCAACTCTCCGGTTCCAGACTTCCCAAGCCCGCTGCGAACGCTTTGTTGGCCTCGAGCAATAAGGCCATACTGCTTCGACCCAATTTGCAATGTTCAGCCTGGGCGACTCGGTAACTTTCAACCAGAGCGAGCTGACGTTTGCTAATCCGATCGAACTGTTTCATGTACATCAGCGGTGGCGGTCTGCGACGCGCATATTCGCAGCATGACAAGGCCGCAGCTGGCATGTTCACTTGTCCGATCTGCCCGTCATAGGACCGGAATGCCTGTGATGCATTGTTTGGTGGAATAGATGAATGAACGACACATTGTTGAGAATTGGAAAAGAAAATATATGTAAAAGGAAATGTTATTCGTCTAACTTTTTTTCAAATCGGTCATGAAAGATGGGCAGTGACATTTGACTCTGCTATCGTCGATAGAACACCACACTGTGTGAATCACCGGTCCGAACCGATTGGGAAAACGACCGAACGCCGTCAAAGTTGGGAAGTTGTTTGTCAGTGAATGAACAAAGAAAAAACCTACCGGACGGAAGGACTACAAAAACTAACCACACTTTCAGTATGACCACTCGGTAACCTCCGAACCTACTACTGGTCCACGCCCTCGTAACTTGCATATTCCAGAAGGGATCACAACATAAAAATCGATACAGTGCTATTGTATGTAAGGAGCCTTTCTAAGATGTGCATTGCAGGTTCTGGATTAACAGTGCTGTAATTTTGTTTCACGGAGTGATGGATGGTTAACACCGAGCTATGCCTCAACATAACGATTCTTCCTAAGTGATCCCCGAGATTTTGTCCCCTGAGAGTTTTGTGAGGTTAATTTCTGCAGTTCAGTATTTCTTATTGTGTTTTGAAATATTTTTACTACTAACTTATTGGAACCGCCTTGTCAACCTTCCGAACGACTGTATGGTTTATTAGACCCACAATTCACTCAGGTATCCGTACCGAGAAAGCAGGTTAAATATCTGATTCGTGGAACAGAAGATGGAACTTTTTGGGTACAGATATTCTGTTCCTTCTGTATTGCACCTGTGAGATTTGAAAGGTAGATTTTTCTACCCAGTTGCTAAATTTTGTTTTGATGTGTTTGAATTTCCACCTCAAACAGAGGACATGACATGTGTGGGAACCATCCGGTCGCGCGATCGAGATAGTGTCTTAAGTTTTTCGCTTTATCGATCCGTTGGTAACTGGGACTATCGAACCCTGTCAGGACCGACGAAATTTCTAGGAAAAATGGAAAAAACAGTGATATTTTGATATAATTTGTTGATTTTGATTTTAAAGTTTTCTTCTGTACCCGGATTTCAATTTGTTTCCGAATTCTAATTGGTGAGGTCACGGGAATACGTCAAAATCACGGGTTGCCGTCATAGTGTTGTGTACAGTGCGCTGAAACAGCAAAGGATTACTACAGCGGGCCCATTATAAGCCAGCTCCCAACGTGAGACAATTTCCTGTTGGGATTAGTTTAGGCGGACCAAAAATTTTACTGTGGGATACCTCACCCAGTCAAGAAGAAACTTATCAGGACGCAACAGGAAATTATTTCTTCAAACGTGTAATATTTCCTTATTGTTATTAAGTAGTAGGTTACCTGGTCCAGCTTATACGTGTCCAAGCAAAACCTCGGGAAACCTACACATCAAAGTTATAACACGGTATTGCAGGAGAGACAGTTGGCCGACCCATACTTGGTAGGCCAAATAACGCTTGTTCGGAATATAACTTTTGTGTTCC
>NW_008753871.1:0-2022 GCF_000715545.1 Opisthorchis viverrini | reverse complement strand
AACGTTTCATCACCAGTCGCAGTGACATCCATAGTGGGCAGTATATCAACGGTGCGTTGTTTTTTGGTGGTATATCATTGTGGAGACCAGCAACAGGTACATAAACGGGAAAACAGGATTGCTGAACAATTTCACGCTATTATAAAGCCGATCTACTGGGTGCTGGTGATACCATTGACGGTGGCGCAAATTTTTCAGTCATATTATCAAACTCAGTAAACAGATCACCAGGCACTCGAATAGTTCCTGGTAGCGTTCGAAACCGAGAAGAATTTGGGCGTAAACTACGGAGAGTTGAAGACTATAAACTCACCAAACCCTCCAAGCATAAGATAACCTGGTTGTAACGTCATAACATAAGATCTGAATGTTTAGATGTTGTGGACCATACGGAAAGGCGGGCGGCACTCAGGATCATATCTTGAGTTGATTTCGACAAGGAAGCGAATAAACATGATCTAATGCGGTGTAAACACGCGCCTGTCTCTCAGTGGCAGCTTGCTCTATAGGATTTAACCCAGGCGGTGTTGAGCACCGGCATAAATATCTACTTAGCTTAAAGTAACTATGTCCTTACGGTTTAGTGCAAACAGTCAGTCCTAAATTTAGTCCTGTTCAACTAATCCGAGGTTGACTTGGAGATGAGGGGCCCCACCGCAGTGATCAACGCTGCTGTAGATGAATGTAGCTCGAATGAGGTGTTTTGCGATGGCCGTTCTTGGGACCTCGAAGAAAACCAAATCATCATCTGCCCACACTGAAAAAAAAGTAAAAGATGGAAACATGATTCTGTCATCGTAGGTGGTATTTCAGACGCTGGAAGTCTGCAGCGCTTCTTTAATATTCAGAGTGGGTATCTCATCATCCAACCATTCAACGGTCTCGTGAGCGACGCATGGACGCACGACAAAATAAACCTTCCGGGTTCTCAGATGAGTTCTTCTTGTGCAAAGTATATCAAACTGCGTACTGACATATTCGATCAGCGTACACAGCTAAAGACACTATCGTCAGAACGCACCTTATACCATATACCTTTCCACCTGTCGGATATTTTGGACCTTTAAGTGTAGCCAGGGCGATTTCATTGTTTGGCTTGCTTAAAAACGCACCCTACATATTGAAGTAGCGAATCTGTTTAACGATGACTTTTAGGTGCTTCCATGAGAAATATCCGCCTATAAGAAAATGACTCTATTGGCACTGTTTCAGAATTAGTGTCCATGGTTCAAACGTTGGTTTGGGACCAGATAGCATGATTCTATCAATTACACACAGGCTGTTTATCATTATTATGCATATGAATATGGGTTGTATATTTCCCGGGGAAGTTGAACGCAAATATGATAATTTACTTTATTTGACTTCACTGGATGTATTCTACAACCTCATCATGTTAGGCTAGTTGTACGTTGTGCTTCAGCAGATCATTCTAGCTCAAATTTTGTTGGCGCTGCAGCAGTGGCTCTTACATGCACTTCACTAATTGATGTCAGCTTATCGGGATGCCTTACGCTTAGGGTGGAAAGCAAAATGTATCCATTTTTACCAAGCGTACAATGTCAGTGGGCCCTCTGAACAATGACAGAATTAAGTCGAGATAAAGTGTTCAGCTGGTATACCGAACTGAGCCAACGGACCTCAGGCAACCTAATTAAATATCCACCATCTCGATCATTGGCCTTTCGAACAACAAACAGTTCGTGAACAGGTATTCTCAAGTATATTTTCAGCCACAGACCTATCTTTTGTGGCATACTATGCCAGTTCATTCAATGCTCACTTGAGTATTTTACCCACGTACACGAGTAGTCGGGTATCACGGCTTTCACTCTTGATAAGGCAGGTGTCTCTATTTAGCCTTAGATTGAACCGTTAGACAGCACAGCCAGTTCGATAGGTATTAAAAGCCTACGGACAATAAGCAGGCTTTGACGAATGAAACGCCGATGATCTATAGACTGGAAATGGAAAGAGCATTTGATGACAGAGGTTCGCTTCTGGCATATGATAGCCCAATGA
>NW_008753870.1:0-2023 GCF_000715545.1 Opisthorchis viverrini | reverse complement strand
ATTCAGCTGGGTTCCAGGTGAGCCTCTGGTTAAAACCAACTTTGCATGCAAATGAGTCTATAAGTTGTCCAAAGCTTCTTTGCTAATGGCGTGAGATTCCCAGGCTTCGTATCACATATTGAGTCAACCACTAAATTCAATTCACTAGAACTTCCCGAAACCTACTCATTGCAGAAATTCTGTAAACCTTCAAGCGCAAGATATGATTTGTAGAATTCTGAGGTTAATTCCAATCGATAAACTTCTAAAAGATGACAACCTCATTATCAGCATGGTTTCAAATGTTCATCAAGGCTTTATTGTGCAGCAATTTCGTCTGAAAACCTCGTAAATGGGGAACTCAAGGTAGTCAATTCCTAGTCCCGCGTCTTCATTTTCTTAGCTTTTAAACAAAGATCTCAACCCTACACTTCTGAAAATGGCTTCCAAATGCGAAAAGGTATTAGCGTAAACTCTAGAATAATGTCCCGAAAGGACGACGCCGGTGATCTGCTATCGAGGACTGCTCATCAAACTGATGAGTAACATATCCAAGTTTCTCCCGAAACTACATACAGGAAAAGCTCTGCTTAAATGGAGTTAAATAAGTTAATTGATTAAAAATACCTAAAAATTTCGTGAAATTAGAGACGTCATGTAATTACCCTTTATTAACGTCTTCTACCGATTTAATCATTTCTACTTCTGAAAGTCCAATTTGGACCTGTGTCACTTCACTCTTGCAGTGATATTGAGTGGCGTCAATCTCATTGACCTACAACCATCAAGGTGTTCACTTCGTATACAACCAATTGGCCATGACCCTGGCTTCCATCAGTGTTTTCACAAATGCGAGAAAACATCTTCCTATTAAATAACCGTGCCATTTGACCCATGAAAGTATCTCTCTAGGTCCAGGCGTTTTTCGCAGCTTAAAAAAATTTTGAATATAAACATCCTACTCTTGTCTTAAAAGCAGTAGATATCCAAAAAAAAACGCTCTTTCGAATTGGCGTCGCTGCATTAATTCTTCGATTTTTTCCTGATATCATGTTCGCAAGGCCCACTGATTATTCACTTTATTCCAAGCAAGTCAATTGAAAATCTCCTTGCTGGACTGTAAAAAAACAGTGAAAAGCCTTTATGCAATCTTTGCCCGGCATAAACCCATGGAACTGTGTTGGATAAGACATGACCGATAAAGCCCACCTTTTGTTCCGTTCCAAATCAGATGCCTGTCACTCTGCATCTGGCAATCAGTGTCTATGGTGTATGTGGCAATCCAGTTATCTGATATTCAATATGTACCACACATGTCTTGCTATCGTCAACTTTTTCACCGTTTCCTGATATACACCTGCGTTTCTTGGTAGCTTTTTCACCGATATATTACGCGCTGACTCTTGGGCTAGTGGAAATTTGTGCACAATGATTCTACCCTCCTCATGAATTTACGCTCATCTTCTCTAGTTCCAGCAACCGGAGATGAATCGTTTGATACACATGTATCGGCTCTAGTGTTGGACATTTGAAAAACCTTGGAGCGGAGTCTAATTTTATCGTCTCTTTTTCCAGGCTTAATACCTGGACTGAATGCTCGGTTAAAGCTAGCGGTTAAGTGCTCCCAGACAAATCTGGGTGCCTGCGTATGGCCGATCCTTGCGATGTCCATATCTCTTATTCGGCTAAATATTGAATACAAGTTGTCCGTTGGTTACCGTTACATGGTCGCTTTGAATTTTCCACCAATTGCACATTACAGGAAGTTACCATGTCCAGATAAGTCCCCAGGGCTATGCTACTTGAGAGTTGAAATTATTTTTCACCCTTTAAACATCACCACAGTGTTAGTTTATTAGCGCCGAAAAACTCAATAAAAAATTTCGACCGATTAAAGTCTCTATTAATATAAATCTACATACATGTATATAATGTGTACGTATTCGGTGTCTGCCCCTTAGACAGGGAGGTCAAAGCGTTCTTTCTTGAGCGGAATGCCCTCCAAATTGATATAATCATCTGGGTCTCAGACACTCACCACCCA
>NW_008753869.1:990-2026 GCF_000715545.1 Opisthorchis viverrini | reverse complement strand
GACTCACCTGGAACACACCTGAATCTCTCATTTTCATATGATGTCCTCTGGCAAATTAATTTGCTGCATGCCCCAGGCCGGCTCATGTTCCAGTCGCAACGATATATCAAATATCGCGTAACATGTATATATGTTTATTGTAATGTTCTAATCATAAGCTTGCTGAAAATCCGTCCACAGCCCACGACCGTTGCCGCCGGTCTTGGGGCTGCTTAATTAGGCGCAGTCCTAGTAATGAGAAAATTATGTACTATTTCAAACCGAATTGCACCAAATTAGCGAATATACTCTCATCTGCCTACTAATTCGGATCGTTCGAGAGACTCACCTGGAACCCAGCTGATTCTCTCGTTTTCATATGATGTTCTCAGGCAAGTGAATGTGCTTCATGCACCATGCTGCCTAACGTTTCACTCGCTACTATATTTCAATTATCGCCATATATGTATATATATGTATTGAAATGTACTATACATAAGTTTGCTGAAAATCCATCGGGAGCGCCCAACTGTTCCGCCATTTTGGGACTCATCTGGTGGGTTTCCACAGCCCATGACCGGTTTCGCGCTTGTTCGGGCTCATCAGGTAGGCGCAGTCCCCGGGTTTCCCTAAACCCCATGTTCTACTTCAAACCAAATTGTACCAAATTAGCCAATAGATACTCACTCATTTGCAAACTAATTTGGTTCTCTCGAGAGACTCACCTGGAACGCAGCTGAATCTCTCGTTTTCATATGATGTTCTCAGGCAAGTGAATGTGCTGCATGCAACAGACCGCTTCACGTTCCACTCGCTACGATATTTCAAATATCCCGATATATGTATATAGGTTTATTTTAGTGTAGTATCCATAAGGTTCTTTAAAATCCATCGATAGCCCACGACCGGTTCCGGCCATTTTGGGGCTCATCTTGAAAGCGCACTCCCAGGATTTGCGTCAAACTTATGTTCTACTTCAAACCGAATTGCACCAAATTAGCGAATATGCACTAATATGCAAACTAATTTGGTTCTTTCGAGAGACTCACCTGGAACC
>NW_008753869.1:0-907 GCF_000715545.1 Opisthorchis viverrini | reverse complement strand
TGATCCAGTCGCTACGATATTTCAAATATCGCGATACATGTATATATTTGAATTGTAATCCACTTCTCATATGTTTGCTGAAAATCCATCGAAAACCGACGACCATTATCGCCTTACTTGGTGCTCATAAATTAGGCGCAGTCCCCGGAATGACGACAAAATTATATTCTTCTTCAAACTGAATTGCACAAAATTAGCGAATATGCACTAATTTGCAAGCAAATTTGGGTATTTCGAGAGACTCACCTGGAACCCAGCTGAAACTCTCGTTTTCATATGATGTTCTCAGGCAAGTGAATGTGCCGCATGCAACAGACCGCTTCGGGTTCCACTCGCTACGATATTTCAAATATCCCGATACATCTATATAGGTTTATTGTAATGTACTAACCATAAGGTTCGCCAAAATCCATCGATAACCCACGACCGGTTCCGGCCAAATTGGGGCACATCTTGAAGGCGCACTCCCAGGGTTTACGTCAACCTTATGTTCTGCTTCAAACCGAATTGCACCAAATTAGCCAATAGACACACACTTATTTGAAATCTAATTTGGTTCTATCGACAGACTCACCTGGAACCCAGCTGAATCTCTCGTTTCTCCATGACGTTCTCAGGCAAGTGAGTGTGGAGACCGCCTCATGTTTCAGTCGCTACGATATTTCAAATATCGCGATACATGTGTATATATGTATTGTAGTGTACTACTCATAAGGTTCCGGAAAATCGATCCAGGGGACACGATATTTTTCGCCCTGCTTGGGGCTCAATTTAGAGAATATACACTCATCTGCATACGAATTCGAATCGATCGAGAGACTCACCTGGAACCCAGCTGAATCTCTCGTTTCTTGATCACGGTCTCAGGCAACCGAAGATGCTGCATTCAAGAGACCGCCTCATGTTT
>NW_008753868.1:0-2026 GCF_000715545.1 Opisthorchis viverrini | reverse complement strand
AGCGGGTCCGAGACTTTCTGGGGTCTCATGATATACGCACTGCTTGCTGGTGGATCCCAATAAGGATGAAGTGGCTGTATGGCGCCTCTAGGCTTTGTAGCTTTGCGGCTTCACTTACAGGATCCAATTTCCATTAGAAATCCTCAAATCTCCTCGTACTACAAAAACAAAAAGTTTAGTCTGACAAGCTTCACTGAATCTTGGAAAAGACACCGAGATGCTGACAATATCAGTTCAATCTCTTACGATCATCTGCTTGTCATTTTTAAGCGATTTGGTTCCTGAGGCAAAGATCTGTTCTCAGCGAACAGATCAACCGCCATTTGATCAATCACCAGACGCAAAAACAAGTAGACATGACGACAGAACAGATGAAAGGTCTTAGTGTGCCAACTTATGCTGAAGCCTGCTCTCAGGTGCATTGGTCACGGTCGCACAGGCTAGTCATCTGATTGAAGTTGATATTGCCTCGGTTTTCAACTTTGTTCATCCACCTCTTTGCCTCCCGAGTGATCCATTGTCTTCGATGCTGAAAATTTTCTTCAAAAATTGTGTGTCAGTCCACCGTGGTTATTGTGACCGCAATTCATCCCACTGTAGGTTTTTGGTATTCGGTGCGGTGCTGTCCATCGGATAGTTGTGAATGTGTACTTATTGTTACCGGCGGACAACAAATAATAAAGAATAATCTACATTGATAACTGTATCGCTTCCAGAGCCATACTCGCAACGAACAGTTTTCAGTTACCAAGTCACTTTCAGCTGCAAACAATCTTTTTCAGTCGTTTCCGTCCTACTGGGAGCAATAAATCCTTAAACAACCTTGATTCTAGAACACGAAATCGGACAAGCTCATCCCTTGAAGTGCACAGCTAGTCTTGAATTAGCACAGACAATCAATCATCCGTACAATACTTTGATTTCTTGCTGGCATAGATACGCAAGTCAAGTTTATGGACTTGGAGGCATAGAAAATTAGGAAACTGGGACAAATTTGAGGTTGAAATAGCCCCATCAAGTATTGGCTCGCCACGAAATGGGCGAAAGCAGTCCCGGGATATTTGAGAATTCTCAGCAAGTTTATGAGCAGGGGGAGCACTGAACCTCCTGCTGGCCAAGAGCGAATTTTTCCCACGCTGAGTATCCCTACCTAGATGGTGAAGTTAAGAAACAAATTTAGTGGCTCAGTTTGTTCTTACATCAGTCCCCTAATCATTCAATGCTAACTTGACCCCTAGAACATCAGGGACCATCGAATGTGGGGCCATGACTAGTTGGAAGTATCATACGTCTCAGTAGCAAGCGGTGTCCGGGAAAAGACAACATCTAGATGGAAATATTCAAATCAAGTTTCTGAACTGCTCTGGACCTCCTTCAGTTTAGTCGTTCGGCCGGTTACTGAGAGCCCACAGTTGTGTACTTCCAGTCGTGGTTTGGTGAACAGGTAAACAAATACTCAGACACAGCGCATACTAATAGCTCGGGAGAACAGTGAGTACAATCAAACTGGATGTAATTACAGATAAGGAACAGGTGGATCGATAAGCCTGTTGTGATGCAAAGGAATTCGTCGAAAAATTACTCCCGAATATCGATAACTGATTGGTTGTTCATGGGAACGCATTGTTCAACCCATGTGGGGTAAACTATCGGGTGAGTAATTAATTATTCTAAGCTGTGAGGCACTGATAAGTGAGGGACGCGGCAAAAATTTCGCAGAATATCACATTTAGAAATAAGTCTAGAGGATTGGGTTGGGACAAGACAAAAGCTCTGCGGAAGTCTTGGATTAGTGTATTCCACATAATAGGATGTACGCAATAACTGACACCTTAATGAGGCCACCAAACAACACCGCCGGACAGAAGCGGAAATAATCACCGTGCCACAATTTATCGGAAACAGGTTGAACGTGCTCAGATAGTTAGTGATTGTAGATCGACATGACATGGAGTGTGGTTCGTCCGAAATACCAAGGGCTTATAAGGGCGTGGCGAGGCACTTATTACTAGACAGAATGTAAGGA
>NW_008753867.1:1437-2029 GCF_000715545.1 Opisthorchis viverrini | reverse complement strand
TTCTTACACATAGGTGAGCCAAACTCCGGCTACATAAACACAAACTCTCCAACCCCCAATGCATTGAACAGATAAGTAGGTGTGCCGAAAATAGGCAGTGTTCAACTTTCATACACTGTTAATTGGTGGATTAATGGCGAATTTTCCAGGGCCAACTACGGTTTATGCATTGGCGGGGTAGAGCATCAGCCGAGTTTTTTATTATATCCATCTTAAATTACGAGTGAAGAATTGAGCCTACATAAATTGGTGATATGTTTCTTATATCCAAGATGTCTACCTAATGAGGAGCTCTGTGACTTGATCACATTCTATTACTCACTGCAGGCTAGAATGGAAACCGTACATTCCTCCATCAGTCAGTAATAGGAGTTGAGTAAGTACTCATGTGACGCTTAGGTGGAGCTCTAGATGTGCAGCCAAACTGTAGACAACCAAAAATCCCACATTAGTTAAACGACGATCATTGCCACGAAACGCGCAAAAATTTTTGCCCTCGGGAAAGAGCACGTCCAATTTGAGAGATCCCTATCGGATCGCTTGTGCTCGGGCTTTCTCTAGACTCAGGGTCGATAGGCTCTGCCGCATTCTC
>NW_008753867.1:335-1311 GCF_000715545.1 Opisthorchis viverrini | reverse complement strand
CACGCGACCGTTCGGATACAGCACAAAACAACGGGAAATCTATCGACATTTGCCATTCCCTTACTTGAAACAGTAAATTTCCTGTATCATCATTCCAGAGTGTAGGCATAAGAGTGGTTTTGTGAAACCCAATTAACGCCTTTTTGTTGTGTTGACAAGGTTGATCTCAAGGCTAGTCCCCTCAGGAGGACGCGAGCCCTGAGATGTATTCACTTCATTAGCCAAATCCTTACTGACAAGATTGTAGCGCGATTAATCAAGTATAAACTCTGTACTGAGCTACACCGACTGAATCACCGATAGGCAATGTTGTGGTTCATGTCAATTCAATGAAGACATTGCTAAGCTCAGTAGGCTATAGTTTGATGACTGAAATGCAGAAGACCCTTTGTGGGTGACCTAGAAGCTACGCATTGAAACCATAAAGCTGATATAAGGACACCAGTGACCGAACAACTGGAACACATCCTCATACGTTCCCACCCGCTAAAATGTCCCTTCCCGGGGTGTCCGTTCAGGAAGACAGTGACAGCTCATTTGAATGACCCTGCAGGTTTAGACTTCCATGCTTCTCTTCCGGGTCAGTCCATAGTGGCGTAACATATGGCTAGGAATCAAAGTCACGTGATGCACGCAGTGACCCCACTATCCTAAGTCAGGGAAAGTGACTGGTATATCAAGTGAAGGCTTGTCTCCCTATAGAAAGCCATTTAGTTGGCGCCAGAGTTTGTGATCCGATGCCTGTTCGAGGATGCACAATTCTAGGGAGATTTGGGTGTTTGAAAGCCTGGATTTTTGGTCCATATGAAAAAATGAGACATTTTGTGATGGTTTAGTTTTTGGCTTTGTTGGAGGTTCGGGGTTCGATCCCACCTAATAGCGAATTAACAAACTACAAAATACTCGAATTTGGTTTTCCTTTGTGGACGAACTTATATCAAAAGACTATCACTTATAAAAGATCACACTCTTCGGC
>NW_008753867.1:0-321 GCF_000715545.1 Opisthorchis viverrini | reverse complement strand
CTCAGTTGAGTCTCTCGTGAAAACCAAACTGATTTGCAAATGAGTGTATTTCTCGAAAAAAGTCCCATTTGGGTTCAAGTAGAACATAAGTCTGATGGAAACTCGGAGACTGCGCCTACCTGATGAGCCCAAAGTGGAAGGGCGGAATCGGTCGTGGGATGTCGAATAGTTTTCAGCAAACTCGTGAGTAGTTTCCAATATGAAAGGTGAGTAACTTCAGAGACTGGAACTCCTAATTTTTTAACCTTATAAGATTTAATTGCAGAAGAATTTTACTACATATAAATTCGTTCTTTGTGAGCAAACGTTTCGCTACTAGCT
>NW_008753866.1:0-2029 GCF_000715545.1 Opisthorchis viverrini | reverse complement strand
CGGTTACAGAGTTTGCATAAAATTAGCTTGAATACGTTTCACGGTGAGGTAGTCAGTACGCACTGGACCTTTTCAAAGAATCCCTGATAAACTCTGATGTGCTTGTCTGATTGGAACGCACATTATTCGTAGTCCTATTGGTCAGTTTGCGTTTGGTGTTGTGTTGTGGTCAGTATTCCCGCTTTCCATTGACTCATTGATTGGCTTTTTTCAAAAAATCCTCCGCGGTCCTGATTGGCTGGTCTCGGTTGGTCACGGTTGGTTGATCACGGTCACCTCTCCCTGAAGTCGACTGACTATAGTGGCAGTTTTCATGTTTACTGGTTTCCTATCTTTTGGTTGGTCGGTCGGTCGCTGTCCTATTTTATTGAGTATGCTCTATTGGTTGCGCATCACTGTTCGCTGAATTTAATCTTCCCTTACTTAGAGGGGTCCAGGCTTTCCAATGGTTATTCAAGTTTCACCTCGTAATTTCTTCTTTGCTAAGTTTATTTCTTCAACTTTTTAAATGGATGTTTATTCCAATAAACCCAGTTTTTTCTTATGGGGTTTGCGTCAGTGTTACCTGTTTGTTTACCTTCCAACTGATGGGATTCTATACAGCGCTGTGTACAATTATATAAAAATTTCTTTCGAAGTAGATTACTGAACTTATCAATACTGGGGGTTACCGGAGTTTGGCGAGCCATGAGGGGGATGGGCACACGACTCGAACAAGCAGCCATCATTGGTGCAATTTCCGCAGGCAAGTTCCAAACCCAAATATAAACTCTTCTTCAGCTGAAGCAACTGAATATGGATTGATAAGCGCAGTGTTTTGGGCCAGTATGCTTGATAACTGAGTCCCTATATACAATGTGAGCATCCAGGTGTCAAACCACGAACCAAAACGACTGTCGACGTTTTGAAACTTTTTTGTCTTCCTTAGAGTTTAAATCAAGTGTTGAAATAGCCTTCCAAATGGACGTTCTGCCTTAGTTTGCACACAGTTCAGGGTTTGGTCGTTTATTTTGGCCCCTGCGCATGATCAATGCCTCCGTGTTGCTGCCAGTGGTTTAAAGGACACGAGAGTTTCCACAAAAACGATGTTGCGGAACGCACGCGTTCCCGGCCCGCACGATAATGGAGCAAAATTCCAAAGCAGGGCCGAGAACGAAGCATTAGTGTGAATCGTTCCCATTTCATTGGTGGGCATAAACTTTACTGAGAAATCCCTATGTCAGTCCATGAATCTAATTCTTAGAATAAATACGTAAGCAACTGAGTTGCTTACATTGCTCTGAGTAAACAAACTCCGTTTCTGTGTTCACCACAAAATTCTGGCTGTTCTTTAACGGTTAAATTCAAATAATTCATCGCACATTGATTTGTGTTCCTTTAGTAGTTGATGTTCAACAGTTTCCTGTGCTGAATCTTACAACATGATCTGATAAGAATGTTTCAGCGTTTTGATGGTTATAACGGCGCCAAAAGCAACAACGAACCAACTCGCCGTGTTTATGTGTACTGGGCTTCGGTAAGGCTTCCCTATCGAATTTGCTTCCCATTGTCCAAAAGCCAGCAAAGCTTCGATGTTACGGTTCAGTCCAGGTGGGTGAAAATATGTTTTGCAACTGAATCTTGTTTACATAACTTTGCACAAACCGTGTGTTTGTTAGTTCGCCAAGAGGAATCTTCTCGTATCCGACTTTGAGCCCTAACCAATGAGTACAATGCACTTGGGACCATTTGAACCGCACGGTAAAGCATCGAATCTACCACGATCTTCGAGGAGTTGTAAGCCTAACACCATGTCGTAAGCAAACAAGCCGGATAATATCAGGGCAATCAGTCTTCCGTTAGAAAAACATCGGAGATATGAAATCGACATTCGTCTTTTACAAACTGATTTGAGACTAACAAATACGACCTTTGTTATTGATTGAGTTAGGTCGTCCGTAATGCTAACGCCTGAATGACTAGTGGACAAAGATACGTGGTGCTGTTCAAGAGACAAACTCAACTAATTAGACTGGGTACCCGTTTTTTT
>NW_008753865.1:0-2031 GCF_000715545.1 Opisthorchis viverrini | reverse complement strand
CCTTTATGAAGCAACTTCCATATTTTCCCTCCTGTGGGCAGTGTAGTCCCAATAAAATTCAGTCTATTTGTACTTAATAAATAACCACAGAGGTTCAGCTCGATATTTTCAGAACAGTACACACGTGCCGTCCATCACCAAAACAGACAAGCATTCTTTAATCCTTTTTCCAAACTGTAAGATTTTATTCATAGTAGTTTATGTTAACTCTAACAGCACAGACAGGATACAGTTTTTACCTTCCTGCTTCACCGAGTCCAGTGTTGCCTATTCAGTCACATTTAATTCCTTCATTATTCATTGTGATTTAGTCAGGTGACTTCCGCAGACTGAAGTGTGTGTGACAGCGGAGCCTGAATTCAGTACAATGAAAGGTGCGACAAACCCAGTCTAATGATGATCTTATCTCGCTTCTGCGTGTGCTCCGCTGCAACCGTTATTGGCTCGCCCCTGTCGTGCGTCCCTCCGGTTGATTTCATTGCGATGCAGATGGCGTGGCTTGGCAAAACGTTGCCATTACAGTAGCCTCTTGATAGTCAGCTAGGTGCCGTCCTCTTTGTGACAGGTGAATTGATGCCTGATTGATCTCAATTGATCTAAATCGATCGGATGGCCAGCCCAAGATGGCTTATTTAAATTAGCTTGTTAGAACGTCTAACGTTCGCTTGCCACAATGCAGCATGTTACTCTCCAGTACGAAAGAGGAAAATTACGTCTATAGTCACGATTATGGGCATATTTGTTGGAGATTGCTGAATGTATTGCAAAGGCCTCAGGGTAGACCAGTCCCAAAGCATTCGTTCGATTTGTTTGCTGACCCGGAGCTTCTAAATTAATATCTAGGTCTAGATCGTAAAATTAAAAATTTTTCCACTGTCTTTGTGGACGTGATCTTTTAAGTACTTTTTCCACGTAAAAGCAGACGTTGATCAAGTTTCGGACACGATACTAATTATAAGGTTGAAGAGGATGATTAGTCGACAGCCCTTACTGTTTACACCCTTAACCTCATTCAGTTGATGCAGTTTATACTTTCCCGTCTGATTTATGTTCTGCTTGAAGATCAAACTTTAATCAAGTTGGCTTATTCCTGTTATTCCATCCATTCGTCCGTGATCAAGGGAATATTTCTCTCTGAGTCATTTCGGTGTGCTTACTGGGAAAAACCTGAGAAATGCCTGTGTGCATCATCCATCGGCTGAGGCCACACAACAAGCACTGTTGAGAAAACGCCGAAATGCTGATTGGTTTATCGTCCCTGGAACGCTGTATTGTGGACCTGGTAAGTACATTCGATTGCATCGCGCTCTCTCAGCAAACACGAACTAAACTATGGTTTTGAGCCATACCGGATTGCAGTCTACTAACTCATCTTTCACAGGTTTCTGGCGAATCTTCACAACCAGCCTGGTGTAACATAGTTCGATTAAGTGGATCTCGATGTATAAGAAGACCTGGCGAGCGGTTTTTAAAAGCTCACCCGAAGTGTGGGCCAAGCTGATCTTCAACCGTTTCAACCAATCGGATTCGAGTGCCAGCCGCTCATATGATTGGCTGACAGCCCTGACGATTCGGCCTCAGCTGATTGTGGTTCTTCGTGCAAGCTGCTGATGTCGATAGGAACCATGGTGGAATTGCGTCCGCATGCAACCAGGCGGAGGCTTGTTGAGGGCCACCAGCCAACCCAAGCATTGTAGCATAATATACTCACCAGTTTTTTACATCGAGCGTTTCGGGGGGACACCGCACGTAGATCGTCGAAACAATTTACTCTGGCGGATGCTCAGTGCAGCGCAATTCAGGTGGGGAGTGATAGCCAGCTGGGAAACTGGTAATCGGATGACTGCTGTTCCTGTCATTTGGTGGTACGACAGTAGGGTCGCAGCAAACTTGCTCACCTTTTGCAGGTGTGAGTCAGAAATGAGAGCTGGATGATTCACTGGCACTTCCGTGGTTTACCGGCTAGTCCGTCTCTGTTCATCAACTATTGGTGCCAGGTAGCCATCCACAATAACCGGCACATGGGTCTTT
>NW_008753864.1:0-2033 GCF_000715545.1 Opisthorchis viverrini | reverse complement strand
TATATATATATAATATATGGAAACCTCAATATGGAAACCTCAATATATTTGTCATTATAGTTTACGAAGAAAAGAATGTAGTTGTCGCTTGAGGTCGAGAAGAGTTCTTAGGCATTCGTTAGGTTTATTCACTTCAGAACAATGTTTTTTGATGCGCCAGTGGGACACAGTTAATGACATTAGGCCCGATACTATTTTTGGACTTAGGCACCCCATTCACCATGACTCCCATCTCATTTCTCTTGGTTTCCATTTTTAACCTTGCAAATGCGGTCTGTTTTACCCATGAACACAACCATGGTTTCATATCTGGTTGTTATAGTGAAATGCAATAATTTATGTTTGAATGTCTCAAAGCATCAAAGCATATATTTCCTAGAGTTCGTTAAATATTGGCTCATAACTGAAATAGTAATAACGTCAATTAAGCAGAGTCAATATAAATTATTCCATTTTTAGTTATGGGGCTGAAACCAGCTAAGATAGGTGATAATAGAAATCCAGGTTCAGGCCTTCAGGAAAAAAATTGTGTAAGGGTTTTCAGGTTGAAAAGTAGACTTTGTGAACAGTATGAGGCAAGTTTCATTTCTGCGGTATGGGTTTTCCTACAGTTTTGAAACAGACAGGATTTTCAACAAGACTTCGCCCGGAAATTTCACTTTGGAAACACTCACTTGAATAATTTTTTACTCGTTTCGTGCGTCGATGCTGAGTATTGCCTATGTGGTAGACGTCTTTCTGCAACGAAACTTTTAGTAGGTATTAGAAAGAGTTGTAAAATCGAGGTGATTTTTTATCGGACGTGAATTGGTTTTGGCTTTGTGCGCTGATGCTGAAAAGATTCCGACTACCGAAGTAACAAAAAATGAAACCCTACGGTAAACGCACACTCCAAACGTCAACCTGGAATTTTTTTGCCAAGCCAAAACTCCTAATTTTGGATGGTTACTGGCCATTCAAGTTGCTGTGGTCAATGGATTAACTATCCCAGATATCATTTGCGTGTTACAGTTTATTTGATAAAGTCGAAGATTAGTGACGTGCTCATTTTCTTTATGAATGATTAGTATCTTTCAAATTTTTGAACGCGTACAATGCAAATGAATTTTATTCCAGGTTTTTGGCAACCATCAGTTTTGTGAATAAAGCTCATTTTCCCTATTACGGTCTCCAAATATGCTATTCTCAGTATGGGAGACCGTCCTCTAAAATGGCTACTCCATGCGGATCCAGCTATAATAATCTACCTTTCGATAATGACCAAACTTCTTGGCTTCTATGGGCCTCTTCAATAACCCCTGAGATATCTTTTGCAAACACCAAGGTAGATGATCGCTAATTGACAAGCTGAATGGTTACAACTTAGCAATGACGAGCCTTAATTTCTAAAGACCAGGTTTTTCCACATATGCTAGGTTTTAGTTTGTACCAACGGCTTGAATGTGTCGTGCAGGCTATCTATCTTAACTCATGTGCCAAAAGTTGGTCAGGGACCAAATCTAAGAATAGTTCAAAGTTTTGTGCTGACAAGTATTTGAGATTCGTGTTTGTGTGTGTAAATTAAGCTCTGGTAGTCAAAGATCCTACCTGTCTGTCAAAGTAGGGTGCAGGTGACTCAGTTCATTCGAAAATACTTTGCATAACACTACTCCACAGCGTTCAGACATCTTGGGAAAGTAGTGATGTGGCAGAAGTTGCTGAAATGACTCCATTTTATCGGCAAATTTTTCCGCCGATGCTGCTTGTCAGATACCTTGTGCAACTCAGATGTCATTTGAAATAGGTAACCTTATAACAATAGAAGAGAGTTTAGTGATTGATAGCAGAAACTGCATGCTGCTGCGCCACATATAAAGTGTGCTTATACCGAAATCTCGGAGATAAAACCACCTGCTGGAATGTTTGGTGATTGATTGTAGGAAATGAATGTAGCCAAATATCCTTCAGTATGTATACAGAGCACACCTAGCGATAAGACTTTCTAGCAGGAATCGTGGAATCGTAGAAAACCTGAAGAATGTCGTATCGCCTTT
>NW_008753863.1:0-2033 GCF_000715545.1 Opisthorchis viverrini | reverse complement strand
CCAACGTGACGTTAAAATAGGTTGTTCCCAAATACTCCCAGATTATAGGCATGGTGGGACCTTCTGGTTACAAACACTACAGCTTCGATGAAATCGTGGAGTACTTTCGTGCCTGCCACAGCTCTCTGGATAAAATGCCAGTTTTGTGTTTCTGTGAATACAACGAAAGAGACGTGGTTATGAACAGGGAAACCAACTTATGAAAACCAGTTGTAGGAAGCCAACATTCAAGTTGTAAGGTGTTCTTTTTTCACACAGATTGTTGGCACTCACTGGCTCTTAACGGGAAAACGCAGTTTTACGGGTGAAAGTCATCGTACAGTGCAGTTTCTCATGTATCAGAGGTGACGGGGGGTATGGAAGCTTTGCACAGTATGGTTTGGGTATTCATCGCCTTCATATCCGTATGAGTTTCGTCTAGCGTGCACCTAGTGTTATACCACAAGTGCCGGCCTTCGGTTACGGTTTACACTTACTGGTTTACAAAGCGACTTTAATGTAAGAATAGCCCTGGGCAACTTTGGAAACAGACGTTCACACACAGTCACAAGAGACCGATTCCGTGAGTCCCAGAGACATCCGCATTTTGACGACCAGGCGTCACACCTAGCTTGAGGGTCCAGTCGTATCCATAAACTCCATCCACTTAGCCTTCGAAACGAAATGTAGGGAAGGATGTGCACTACTGATGAGCTGGGCAAAACTCGAATCCATTGGTTTTCCCCCTTTGGTATGGACTCACCAGAACAAGTGCGCTGGGTAAATAGGACGACACTGACGTGGGTGTAGAACTGTAGAAACGTTTACAAGCCAAGTCATCCCTTTGTGATTTACGACCAGTTGTCCCCGTTGAAGAATAAAACACTGTTGCGCAACTGCATGTACAAAAATATCTTCAAACAATGACTCCCGCAGGGTCTGGAGTCTTGTGGACAATGAAAAAAAGGTACACATGCATTCATTTGTTTATTAACTATAATCGTATAAGTCGAATCATTTCACACCATTACTAACTACGGAACGCCACTTGAGTGTATTGTGGGTGTAGACCGCCACCATTGGGTTCAGCCGCCAGATGTTTCCCGTCTGCGTGGGAATCCCCGACTAACGTCCTGATTATTCGGGATGGTTAAGTGTATAATGGCGCTTGGATTGACTCTCTGTGAACACCGATATACAGACTGGCTAACCCAGTGTGTTCATATGGGATGCATCGCATGACTAGCGCAGGCCACCAGATGAACTATGGAACTCAAGTGATCGTTTGTACCCACTTGGATAGATAATTCTGCTTCACCACTTGGGCATGTTTCGGAATGGCCCCGTCCTATTTTACCTTATACCAAGTACAGTATTGTAGGCTGACTGGAACTACAGTTCAACGCAAACCACATGTGACATTTCCGACTGCACACTGAAGTCCACCTATATATTTCGATGTGATAGGCCGGTCCAAAAACAAATGACAACCCAACGGGCACTTGTTACCTCAAATCCCTGAAATACTTGTTATTCAACTGGAGGAGACTGATGTAAGGTGTTGTTTGTCGGCAGACGGAAGCTTGTTCAATACAGACAAATTTTCCACAGGCCTTCGTCCTTCCGTTGTACAGTTATTCTCTATTCCACTTAGAAAAATGTCGGGGAAATCTACAGCCTTACAAATTTCCGTTATTAAGATTGTGGAAATAGTACCCTCCCTGTTCAAGAAACTTTCATCCAAGAAACCTTTTGAAAATGACTATCACACTGTTTGTTAATTTACTGCTCTTCCATGCCAATAAAGTTCGCAGTACTCAAGCGGAAACGTTGTACATTTGCAGTATAACTTTAAAGGACGGGACGACCACCGACTAGATGGGGATTGATTCACCTGTGACAGTGGCATCAGTTCGCCTGGACGAAGCCCTACGCATTTGTAACAAGTGAACCTAATCTGAGATGACGATATTGTGTGTGTTCAACCAATGATTTCCCCATGGTATTGCATTAATTTCCCTAAAAGGACAGAATTTATGCGTCTTGGAAGATCA
>NW_008753862.1:0-2034 GCF_000715545.1 Opisthorchis viverrini | reverse complement strand
ACTATGTGTAATTGTTCATACTGAACTTGTTGTATATGCTGTAATATGTACAGAACTTCCAAAACGTAGGAGAAATAAGATTGATCGGGGAGTAGAAGTCTAGATAGGGAAAATCCTTCCAGTGGACATCCAGTAAACAATGATATAAAACATTTGAACGATGGTGAGATGTTTTCTTTTGCCCTTGACTAAGCTAGTCACCATTCGACTACGCTGTGTAAGGCTCTTGATTGGTGGATGAGTGGTGCCCTGACTGCGAGCTAATCAAGCCTGTGATCAGCTGAGAAGCCGCAGTTTTGAATCCTCCCAGGAGTTTCATGAGATACACGCTGCCAGTAATTTCTATTAAGGGTGAAATGGCTGTACTGTTTTTTGGCTTTCCGATACAGTCTGACTTCACACATAAGAGAGACTCCTGACCGGGTCAGATCATACTCATTGGCGTTGATTTCTGAAAAGCCATCAACTTCACGATGGATCAGATCATAGCCTAGAATTGTCATTCCACTTTAGCCGGATGTGTACAGCAAACGAGTTGTCCGAATTTGATAAGCTATCTGTTTAAATCGATCCAGCTAAGGAAGCCAAATTAGAAATGAAGCTCTAAGGTAGCTGAGATATTTCGAATCGTGGTGTATGGTTTGTTGGGCATTGCTCATTGTTACATTTTGTTAAGTTGCATGTTCCCCCTGAGTGTTCCAGAGGACAACTGACGTTCCTTATCCGCATTTCGGATACAATATTTTCACCACCATTGGATGTGAAGCATTCAAGGCACAGCAGGTAACTTCTGGGTTCTTGTTTAGTGATGAATCCATGCACAGCCGTATCCGTGTATATAACGGTATTTCACTTTCAGCATTCCACGATAATGACTGTGCCTATATTTTGTGTTATTCAAGAAATAAATGATACTGGAAACCCTGTATCATGAGGTTAAACTGATACAGCATGAACAGATACGATCACCTGCTACACGCGAAGTGAGAACGAGCGCTCAAATCCGCAGATACAACACGAACCTAACTATTTTCATCGCGTAGAGAACACCAAACCTTCGGCGTAGAGCTTCTACTGCCTCCCCCAGAGATAATGTATATTGCCGAAGCAACGTCAAACACATACAGTGTCGGTGACCTTGGGACACGAGAAATGCGTTATCACATACGAAGCGCAACCAGCCGATGGGAGAGAAAGGCGGTCTTTTGAAAAATGTCCAAGATGGCGTAAAGTGGCGCAAAAACCCAAAAGCCCTAATTTTGGGAAAACAACCTGCCAATATTCCAACAATTAACTGATTATTAAGAATACAGATATCCTCAACCTAAACCGAGTAAAAATGCGATGGGGACGACCACAATTCCTGGTAACTGTTTTACACCTGATGGAAATGATTCCGTTCAGACCACTTCGCGGCTTCCTAAACCGTTGACAACGACCATAACTACCGCTGCTGTTGCTGTTTCGTGTCTGTGCGTCAGTGCAAAAGAGGCTCAACCGCTTATGATTGGTTGGCATCAATTTACCCAATAAATACAATCATTAGAACGAAGATCAAATGAAACACACTAATTTACTCTTTACCCGACGAGCCCGAAGCGAACAGGTGATACCGGTCGTCAGCTGTCAAAGGACCTTTAGCAATCTTCTGAGTAGTTCCCTTCAGGAAAATATATTGCGATACCTCGACTATCAAACAAAATAAAACACCAGGTGATCACATTCATTTGTAGAAGGCTATCACGAATGAAGGACTCAGTTGAGTCTGCCATTAAAGCTAAATTGGTGTACAAATAAGTGTAATTCGCCAAGTTGGTACCATTTGGATTCAGGCGGAGCATATGGTTGACGACAACTCGAAGACCGCGCTTACCTGATGGGCCCGAAGAGGAAGGATAAAACCGGTGATTGGCTATCAAAGACTTTTATGCAAACTTATAATTAGTGTAATCATGTCAAAAAAAGGTGGGCTTACTATCACGTGAGCTAAAAAGAGCACCTAAACGTTAGTGAATATACACTCATTTGCAAACT
>NW_008753861.1:0-2034 GCF_000715545.1 Opisthorchis viverrini | reverse complement strand
ATATATGAAACTGGTAAAACCTGCCAACTAATCTTTTACGATACTTCATTGTCTTTATCCAGTTATACTAAACACATTGCTACCTTAGGCAATAAAATAATATGTGCTGCGTAACAGCCACAATGGAACGCAGATTCCACCCGGTGTCCGGTGCAACGGTCGGAGCACCCAACCCTACATTTAAACGTGCGCCAGCCGTTGTGTCCAACCTACGGGATGAAATATCTGATACAGGCATCCCATCAAGCCTGTCCAATGGGACACCGGCTTCCATGGGTTTTCATGCGGTCGAAACAGCTACAATCGAAGTAATATTTTATATATCTTGTGATAAAACAATAAGTGGTGATAAAATCACATACCCAGGACAGTTTCAGCAGTCAAGTCAGAGTTTTGTAGTTCTTCCAAAAGGAACCACAAATAGACATTGATTCGTCGTGAACATACAGGAACTTTCTGGGAATATTCTAGCAGCACTTTCAAGGGTGGCGGGCGGTGTGATAACTGGGTTGAATCGGGTAAGCTGTAAGTTGTAGACTAGGGGCACGTAGGCAGAGCAACCAGGTTAACCAGTGTTAACGGGTGGTTGACTGATCAGCTAGTTTGCCAAGTTTGGTTCTGTAATCAAGGGTAGGCTTTTTTCGCTTTGTTTTCGACAGTATGGTCATATTGTTTAAACTAGGCGCATCAAGTCATGTGACCTTATGACATTTTATCTGTCTCCCTTTTGATTATTTATACTTTTACCTGGAAATGTGGGACTTTTGAGAATATCAAGGAGGGAGAATCAAACTTATTGATTTCTACCTTCGCAAATGTACGCCTTGGGAGAACTGGAAAAAAGATTATCGAATGGATTTATTCAAGAATCACCATGCACGTGTAATTAACTCGCCATCACTGAGTTCCGGAGAAAATGTTCTCCCGGGGCTTTTCTACGACTGCATGTTCCCTTCATATATTAGCATCAAGGCTATCCGAAGCACAGTTGTAAATCTACTAGGCAGTTTGATCGAAAATCTATGTAATCCCACGCCTATCTCATCTGGGTTATTCATCAAATGTGCAAACGGAGAATCTACAATTGTGAAGCATTTGGATATTTCTTTAACGGGCCTTAAAATCTGTTTTCTTAATTTGTAAGGCAATGTTTCAGGACAACTAGTGCGATCCCGGTGCGCCTGACAATATTCAGTTGCCCATTACCAGCTCTAAGTAGTTCCTGGGATGCGCTCCAATCAGTCGCGTTGCTGCGGAATATCACTTCACATGCTCTAACTGCATTTCGTCGTCAAAGGACAATGCGGTAGTAAGGCACTGTCAACGATTTTAGTCCAAGAATTGAAATGTATGCTTTCCGAAGTTGAATGCGTTTTGGCTCTTTCATTCCCCCTTTTTGAAAATGCCCGATCCCTGGCGTCTAACTGAACGTATTTGTAATAATGTCTTGAGTAGGGCTTAGTGGGTCAACTGCGGGTAATTTCAGTCTCAGTTTAATAAGAGGCCCTCATGTATATTTATTTCCATACAACTCCACATTTTGGCGACGAAGTTGGGGCCCGATACGCGGAGTGGCAATGGCTGGGTGTTTGCTCTAAAACATACATGAAGCTACCAAAAATCCTAGGTTCAATTCTTCGACGATAACACTGACGATACGAGATGGCTCAAGTAGATAGACTGCGAATTTTCTGATCGGAAAGTCGTGGTGCGAATAACAGAAATAGAAAACAGTTATAAGTCTGGCAGAAATTTCAGGGACTGACAAGCATATCAATGCGACGCCTTCATTTGCAAGACGGGGTGCACTCTAATTCGCCCCAAGATGCACACCTTGTATCAACGCACGTTAACAATAGAAAATGTAAGTTACCTTGAAGCATCTTCTCGGCCAACATTATTGGAAGAGCTGTAAATCAGTGTGTGTGAATCGATGTGATTGGTTTTTTTTTCGAGAATGTCATCCAATTAGCTTGATTTACAACTCAATGTCTAGGGCTCTGGGAATTCTCGCACAAAATTTCACTTGATTGT
>NW_008753860.1:0-2035 GCF_000715545.1 Opisthorchis viverrini | reverse complement strand
ATGTCGGATATTTCTGTTGCGACCTTTTTGTGTTCGCAATAGCTCTGTATGAAATCCTGCTGGCGTTTGTGCCCTGATTGTCAAGAACTGTCTCTCATAGAATCCTTCTAAACACGAATCGCAACTGGATTCCTGTTCTGAAGTCCATTTCATAGAAGTCCTGGAGTTTGGCTGAGTACTGGAAATTTAATTTTCGTCCATATTCGGTAGTTAAATTCCCGTTAGAGTTTTTCGCAACAGAATGAGCTGGAGCGAGCAACACCAAGAGATTTCATATTTTTTCGGAGCAATGTCTAGCTATCCACATCTTTATTCTATTTCCTGAGGTTCACCGCCTTTGCATTATGTAACTGCTCTGCAACTTGTACGCCACTTGTCTGCTGTCCATCTGATCATATGAATTAGAACCCAAATAGCCCATGCTTACTGACGTCTTAGTTAAAAACACCAGTTAGGCCATCGCTCGTCATTGCATGGAAATGTTTCAAAGCATGGAGGACACTGGTGGCCAGGACGCATGCCTCAATTACGTTGGGTACCTTGACCTCGAAAATTGTCATCCTGATGACCCACGTTAACACAAATATCTAATACCGAGTGCAACACCGCCATGTGAACGAAGATAGCTCGAAGGTGACTAGGCTTTGGCAAAGCAGACAGTTGAAAAAAAACCGACGGCTCATGTAAAGTCCAATTTTCGGTCAGTTCGAATAGAAAAGAATCGTTATGGTCTTTGCGACACCATTCTGTTCAGACCCTGAATAGCAGGTAGCTTTATAGGTTTGTTTGACAAAGTGAACTTTCTGGAGTGTAAAATAAATGTGGAGTTGAGTGTGTCGCAATTGATGTAAATCCTTATCACACCAGGCACATCGACGTGCAATATTCATATACCGAAACAGCGCCGAAAGGAGTGCAGTTTTTTCTAAGGAGGACTTTATTTTCTCTTCTTCTGTTGGTAGAATTTTTTCTCATACAGTTTTATTGCGCATACCCTACAACAAGACATAGGATGGTTTTCACTTAAACTATGTCGTTCACCACGGTTAATTCATATTTCATGGACAAACTGGGCAGCGGAAGAAATCCGAGCATAATGTGACTTTCCGTTATTCTGTTTTCGTACGCTTGCGTTCTTAAATATCAGCGGGATTTTGGACCGATAGAGATAGGTTTTGCGAGTACATAAATAAATCCCTGCTAACATGCTTTCTGTGGAGAGAAACTACTCTTTCGCTTGAACATTTGAGCAACCCTACCTATTCGCCAGGAGTTTAATGTTTTACGTTCACATAAAATCGGTGTCTAGAAAATAATAGTTCTTCTATTGATTTGGTTCGATTTGTTCGTACAAGTGCACAACAATCTCTGAGTGACAGGCCGAAATGCAAATAATGATTCGTCGACATGCTACGGCAAGAAAAAGCAGGATATTCTGACAGTGTAACTAATAGGGACGGTAGTGTGTTTCCTTTGTTACAGTTACATCCTGTTTGGATGTGCACCAACAATAAAACGATCGATACTGGAAAGCTTAGTCGGATGGGCTAAAGACATATGCAGGAGACTAGATCGTTAGAAACTGATCGCCTTACTTCATCAGTTTTTTTGGGGGACAAGACTGCCGTCTAGCATCGCTTTAAACTTGTGTTTAGTCTACCATCTATGTTTCATCTTCTGGGGAGATAGTACGATGGCCCCAATATTAGCCACATAGTTTCCACATTTAGTTTGCGGTAAGCAGGTACACTGAGATTTTACTCATAACAGAACGGAACGCAGCTCAAAATAACCATTGCTGTTGCCAAAGGACTCACATTTTATATCCGTAACCTTACACGTACAGTCATAAAAATGCTGTGTTTTTGCTATTCGGTCTTATTTGTCTTCTGAATCCTGGTAACCTTTGTGTGCAGCTTATCTGAATCGAAATTTGGTTGGGTTCAACTCTGGAGATTCCTAATTTGACCCCAAAAACCATTCTAAGCAACGGTTGGGTTGTTATGCGGGAACATTTTAGGATTAAAATAGCTCA
>NW_008753859.1:0-2038 GCF_000715545.1 Opisthorchis viverrini | reverse complement strand
TGTAATTTCAAAGTGGTACTTATGAAACAAATGAAGAAATGAAAATGAAGCCACCCCAGTTACTTCTCCAACGGCATTCAGAAAGAACCAGACAAAACCTTTGGACCAATACATATGCTGTATAAAGTATAATAACTGTATCCGCACGTTTCTTCATTAGGACTTTATCCTGTATCCCAGTTGCAGTCATTCTGGCTAGTGTGAGCAAATTGTTGGAAGCGACGGACCAGCTTTCTTTTCTCGTCAGAAGTGGATATAATTGTTTATGCCGGGTTAAAATCCTGGACCTGTGCCAAACAAGTTTACCTGAAAAGTGCCTAATAAGAGCATCCAATTACCATATCCGAACACGCAAATCTGTCAAAGTTCCAGTAACGAGAGTGGTTAGCCCACACCCTCGAAAGTCCACTACAAGTTCTGGTTTTGTCTACCGGGACATCCGCTATTTAGGACTTTCATGTGAGTTCGCAGCATCAAACTTGCTGGATACAATTGGTCCAAGAAAACCAGAACGGATACTGTGCTCTCGAACAAGCCGTTTAATAACGTGGAAAATACTTGAATCACGTGGAAACGTTACCCAGCAATAAATCTACCGATTGTCACCAAACTTTTTAGAAAACAAAGCCGTTTAATAATTTTTTCACACAGCAGCAACATAAACACATTACATTGATCACTTGTGACAATTTACCCGTGTTAGCTGTTGGTGTAACTCGCTCTCATATTACGTTGGATTACCGGGGTTAGGCTTCAGCTTTCCAGTGGTATGTACTGCTCATGAACTCCTATGAGAGAAAAACTCAAGTCCAGTAATTCCCTTCCTAGTCTATACCGACCAGAATAATTTCTCCATGACAGAAGTATCGTCCAAGCAAGGGTAATGTGAATAAAATTTTGCATATTCTGTGATCACCTGATAATTTGAAGAATATGTTGCAGAATGTTCCACCATGTTAAACCAAAATATTTCGGCTGCCAATGAGCGCAAAATACGCCAGTGAAAACCAACGTTCATCAGGTAATTATGAATATCTAACGCCCTTATTACGATAATTTTATAAACCCAAAGGAAATTGACTATAAATGATCGAACAATTCAATCATGAGTTTGTATAAACAGATATTTCGTGGGAAACTCCTAGAACGTTTGCTAAAAGCGCTTCAACAAAGAGCTGCTTATTTCGTTATTTTGCATCCTTTGTCCTTCTTACCGTGAAAAGTAGTATCAGCTCGGTTTTTGAACTACTCTTTTAATTCCATGGATTTCACCATGGAATGACCTTTGAGTATTCATCCGAGTGATGAATGTTATCTGGGAAGAGATCTAGGACGTCAAAACAATCTAATTTTACCGGAGCATGTGTAGTGTACCTTTCAAAAACGTACTGAAGATCACTGAAAGACCTCTAGCCAGATATTTCTCATTCACAGGCCTGTTCCACTTAATGAATCTCACTGGGATACTTAAACTGCTTGGAACCGGCACCCTAATACATCATACCGCAAAATATTCGACTTGTCCCTGGTAGAACAGTGGATGATGAATAGAGGAGAATGATTCTCTTGACAACTCCATCAGCACATCTATAAATACTGATTGAACGGAAAAAGATTGTTGCACCATGTACGTAAGCTTCCAGTTTACCTTGGATTAACCACTACTAGTTTGATAGTATGAACAGGAGCCGACCGTATGGATATACCATCCACACCAACTGATTGGTCTAGAGCGACCGGTTATTGTGTTTTCACAGCACAATGTTTTCTTAGTAAATTCGAGTAATATTCGCGATTGTGTTCCCTTGAAATATGAATAAGTAGCTTGTGGTGCGTCTGCTATGGGTACGCATGCCTAAAGGAAGACGTTTTGCAAAATGAATGGGCATTATAAGATTGAAATATAGTCTTCTGCTAAATTTTGCATATAAGGAGCAGGAGGAACACGGCAAAACATGGTATTGTTTGAGTTCGTAAGCCTTTGAATATGTGGGGGAAATTCGTGAAACAATTCAACCGTATTCAGCAATTACCAATG
>NW_008753858.1:0-2039 GCF_000715545.1 Opisthorchis viverrini | reverse complement strand
AGCTACCAACATTTTCCTCCATAGAACATTGAGGATATGTTCCTGCCGTATCCAAATGTCTCTCTAGATTTTATCCGTGCATTCTGTAGGTAACAAAAGATGTCAGTGGGCCTTTCAATGCAGATTGTGAGCATCACCGTCCGAACAGAGACAATACACGAGTGGTTCCGGGACACCGTGCATTTTAACGAAAAAGGATCCGGTGGCATGCATTTTGGATAGGAACAATGGGAAGTAGAAAAATAGCGTGTCAAAACAATGTTGTCCCCACCGCATCGCCGTTGTTTTTCATATGTGTGCTAATTTGGAAATTACCACGAGAAGTTTAAAGCTGAAACCCGGTGTAGTTGAATAAAATGTTATATTTCGCCTTTTTGCATGATTCATAGTCTTTTTTAGGACCATTCTAGACGGTAGGTTCATCATGTAATCTGAATTTTCCGCGAGTTTTCTATGGTTTATTTAAACGAACGTCAGAAGGCTGGTGTACCTTGGTTTACTTCGCTTGAAACCTCGAGATCACGTTTTGTTTTCTTGAATAAGAGTCACAACAGAAGAGGTTTTTCAATCCATGCTGAAACGTTGTTCCTCTTTTTGCAACGAACGAACGATTTATTCGCTTTACGACTGAATTGGCACGGTTCTTGCAGGGATTATGTTATATCTGCTGATTCGCCAATCTGTGGTATCTGCTGATGACCCGTTCCAGAAAAAGGACTCACAGAAGGGAACACAACAGCTATGTTCCAAACAAGTGAGTGCGAGAGCAAAAGTTACGACGGCCCCACACTGTTTAAAGTGGACTTTCTGACACTGATCCAGGCTGTTTGATGGTAGTTAATGAACATCCATCAACATCGATCATGCCTCTATGAAAAGCCTGAACGCTGATCATATTCGGTCATGTTTCTGTGGCGCGCAAGAACACTCATCAGGTTTTGCTGAATTGATTGAATGATTGACTAGCCTGGATGCTTCCTGACTTTCCTATTGAGTTTTTGGTGGAGCAGTAGGTTGCTTTCAGGAATCTGACCTTCCTGTTAGCTTATTAGTCAACGTAATGCGAGAAAGTAGATTTTACATCATTTTTTATTTCAAGAACGCCTGAGTTGGGATCACACGTTTATAACTGCATGCACGAGTGCGCAGCTACTTTGTGGCAGTGAGTAATCACGTGTTTTCACTGAATGCATTCAAAATTGATTCTCGGTACTTTCTGTTGATGCCATGAAGTTCTTTTCCGACTAGACATCGCTGCGGAAAGTAGTCCCTGAGGGCAGTTTCGGGGACCTTTCAACAGTTCAGGTGTTACTGAAAGGAAGGAGGCCTTCGCTGCGGAGTTATGTATCAGAAAGCGTCAAGTGAAGAGTTACAGACTATTGGACAAGGAAGCAAAACTCTCATATGCACCTTGTTCACAAAAACTGAATGTCCACCTTCTCCTTGAACGCGTCTTCCTGAACTTTCCTGGATATTCATTGACTTTTGCTCAAATCCAAGCAAATGCTAC
The DNA here is from genome assembly GCF_000715545.1 of Opisthorchis viverrini. Taxonomy (NCBI): domain Eukaryota; kingdom Metazoa; phylum Platyhelminthes; class Trematoda; order Opisthorchiida; family Opisthorchiidae; genus Opisthorchis; species Opisthorchis viverrini. The sequence continues at coordinate 529 of NW_008753858.1, read as the reverse complement.
GAAGTGGCTCCACAAACTCCACTTTTCAAGAGACGCGAAGCGGATTTACGACAAAACATACTACTCGCATGCTCCCCGGTCAGTAGTATCACTGTTACACCAAAAATTGACAAAGTAGGCTGACCAAATGTGTTTGAATCTTAGTCCTTATTCATAGTCCTACATCTAAAGTTGGCGGTTAAGAAGCTTAGTGTCATGAGCTTTACAGATAAAACTCACGAGGAAAAAGTGAGAAAATCTATTTTAAAAAATCCGCATATATTTTCTCAACACCATGTATTATTTGTTGTACTACAAGAAGTCCAGGCTTACATGACGGTCGGAGTATAGTGGGATGAATTCAACCCCCGGGTCACCATTCTTCAATCATTCGCTGATCGCTATTCATGCCAAAACGTTGGTGCAATCGTTTCCTTATTACCACGTATGTCTATCTTGGCTTCGATCATTTTTGTCCCGTTCGCGATGGATTGTGACGTCACATCAGTAATGCTCTTATTGTAAGTTTTTGGGAAAATTCACCCAAACT
>NW_008753857.1:0-2039 GCF_000715545.1 Opisthorchis viverrini | reverse complement strand
AAAATGAGGATGCCTCATCGACCATGTTGTTGTCGTGTTGCGAAGAAAAAAAGGGATAGAAATCGTTTCCTTGATCGCCCACAAGCATGAATGATTGGCTCAAACTGTGATTGTGCAAATTTGCTAGTTTCAGCCGTATGTTCAATTCGCCAACCGAAGTGCCGATGACTCGACACCGATCGAAGACGGGCGATCAGATTTGTGATCCGGCTTGTCCAAATCCGAATGATGGTTTGATGAATGTCATGTCGTCTTCATCTCTTTTCTAGGCCATCTAAACAAAATAAACACGTCTGGTACATGCATGAAGTTCACTGACATAAAGTATAACCAAAACTGTGACAAGCAGGATCTCATTGGAGAACACAAGCCTACGTGTCCACTGGTGATTGAATGAAACATGTGGCAACAGATCTCAGGCTGTGCATGCCTGGGTGGTATTTTCCTGTATTTTCTGCACGATCAATGTGCTCCCGACTGCCATGCTTATTTTCAGTTAAAATGTGCTGAACAAAATGAATAGTTATGGTTAGTTTATCTTTATCGATCATGTGACTCCTATGAATGTTGCGAAAATTGCAATCTTTGGTGGTTTCCTAATAATCGCCGATCTTTCCAGATATCTATTGGTTGCATCAAGCTGAATTCCACGTGGTACGTGCGTAGATGGTCAGAATATTTATGCTTTTAACTACGTTGTTTACGGTTTTGCCAGTCGGCAAACAATCGGTTCATTAGAATATACGGGTTGGCTTTTCATTCGTCATAATAATTTCAGCTGATCAAGTTTTTCATCAGAATATTCTGACCGGTTCTCTGGCTGTCCAGTGTAACATCTACAATGCTGAAATTGTTAGCCAGGGTGAAAATTCATCGCCTACTTTTAAATGCGAAAGATCTGCGTCATGGCACGCTGCTTCGGTTTGGCAAACACGTTTTTGCCGCGTCATTCTACACACCAGATTTTTGAACGATCGTCCAAAGTGAACAACATTTGGCAAGTTCATTCACACTGCTAACCATAAACATTTAGCTCAGAAGTGGAATGAATTTCACCCGGTGATTGATGTGCCATGTTGTGAGACATCCTGAAGACTTGCAATATTCAGGATAATGCAGTGAAATCATATTGTGCTCACGTAAACCTACTTGTGCTAGTCGCGTCAACAGACCCGAAATTTCCCTCGTGCAATGTGGCACCAATGACATGACGGAGGTTGCAGAGTCCGAACCTTGCAATAATGATGATGATGTGCGTCGACGATTTTCTCCTGCATGGCTCAAACATGATGCGCAGATTTATAATCAGATATTGTTGTGAGGCCATATGGGTCGGACACCTGAAACTATATCTTGGTTCCCCGATCGAGGTGAACAACATAGTCCGATGTGTAAAACAAGGATACAACAGTGTGAGGACCTGTTCGATGCGCCTTAGAAACGGCAATGTGAAGTGTCGGCAAAAGCGATTATATTATTGGTATAAGACGATGCTCAGAGTTCTGCGCGTTCAATGCCTACAGTCACGTTCAATATTGTACCAAGCCACAGGAATCCTCCATCAAGTCCACCTTGGATATAAGTTTTATTCCGTTTAAGTAAAGGCGAGTTTGTCAATTTGCAGTCTGGGGAAAGCCGACGCGCACTAATAGGTCAAACGGCCAGAAAATATCGACCTGTTGGGCTGGGCGCACATTACTAAGATGTGAGCATTGTCCAAAATGATTTGTAAACTGGTGGGGGGCAATTAATATCGGGCTGCGAAGATAGTCACTTCAAATGACTAAATCTGTCATGCTGCAAACAAACCGACGGAACAAATCGAGATGCTGCCAGTGTTGTCAGGAATCACTGGTACCCAATAGTTTCAGGGAATCTACTTTAGCCGAGTAATGTGATCAAACTAGTCATTGTGGAAGTGCTTGACAATGTGAATTAATCTGTGGGAGTAGACGTGAGCAGTCTGGAAGAAAGGCAACCTGCATTAAAACGCCATCCCGCCGGCCATTGTCAACCACCTGAATTGACCCAATCGAAAA
>NW_008753856.1:0-2043 GCF_000715545.1 Opisthorchis viverrini | reverse complement strand
GAAAGCGCTCTGAGTGAAACCACTTTGTTCTAGAAAATGTCGCATTTGGATCACTCCCACAAGACATTGGAGGAAGCTGGGTAAGAGAAAATTGATATTTTGGAAAGTAAAACGTTTATCCTTCAAGTGAGGTCCTTCCGGACTAGAAAGCCAGGACACACTTTATGCCTGATTCGTTCTGGTAGAGAGTAATCATCCGAAATCCCATTTGCATGACATATTTTCAGGGGGAGAACTAGACTAATGATGTAAGCTCGTTTTCAGGGGGCAGCGCGGTTGTGACTCGCCACGAGTAGACAAAGTCGAAATCTATTAGGAGAACCAGCTCCGAAGGTGACGGGATTACATAACAGCCAATGGAATAAGAGTTTTTGTTGAGACAGATTTCATTGGTTGTTCTTCACTCGTCCTTGACAGATGAGTTGTATTCTTACTATCACTTTTTTGACCGCTCGTACGCGACAGTCATCAATAGAGCAGCTGACCCGCACGTTCGTTGACTTTTTCTGGTTTGGCTAAGCGCACCAGGCGATCAAGTGGCTATCCAGACCGGGGTTTACGGTAATCAGGAGGCATTACGGGACTGTGGTCCACAATAAGTTGGCGACGGGGATAAGATCACGGAATGGCTTCGGTGGCAAACGTAAGAGAACCTTCAGTGACACCAGGGTGACCTGTTTCAATCGCATGGAGCTCCAAGGACGTGATCGGTATGCTACAGCAGTAGTAATCATTTGGGAGAAGCTTCCGTATTATCAATGTTCGCAGTTTCTGTGCTTGCGACTGGTGGACACTGATCGGTTTAACAGACATTCGGAGCTACGTGCTCCTGACCAGACACGATTGCGGCGTTCATCACTGGCACAGCAAGACTATACGTGTCGTCCATTATGTCTTGGTGACCACGTCACGGTTCACCCTCCCACGGTGTCACGTGTGTCATCACCGTCTTCGCCTGTGAAATGGAATAATATTAGAGGTGGTTGGGCCTGTTCGCCGAGCTTGGTAATTATCTTATGAACGCTCCGTCCGAAGTCGAGGAGACATCCTCAGTGAGCAGTTAAGAGGGCGATTCCTCCTTACTTGTCTGCATTTATATAGTCTTCGAAGAGCATCAAATATTCTCTTATTTGATTAACCTATTTGTATATACCTTTCTTTTGATCCTATTGGCCGGTTCGAAAATTCACTGCGTTGTGGTCTGCAAAATTCGTATTTCATTGGTTTGGGGATTTGGGCTCGCCTTCGATTGGCTCATTCCCGGTTTGTGTTGCATTGTAATATTTCTCCCTTGAATTCAATCGGTTTTTTCGACGACTCCTATTTTTGGTATTTGCCTTCGTTCAGGCTGATTGGTCCGCCCCTAGTCTGTATCGTCCTCTCATCTTCTTCAGTTTGATCAGTCGGTTACACTTCCCCGTTTGATGAGCAGAATGTTTGGAGAAGATTTTGAGAGATGAGCATTCGTTTCCCCTCATTGTACAGGAAGATACCTTGAACCATTACTGTGTTGCCCTGTGACATCTTGAGTTCTTTTCCCAGAGTGGAAAGATTAGAACGTTGTTGAATTCCGGTGCGCTACCCTCTCTTACTCAAGATGGTGTTGATCGACTGAAGATGCGAGTTCTTCAAGATCAGCTTCAGCCTCTCTTCTACTCTGCAGTTGCATGTTTGTTTGTTGTATCTCTCTGACAGTCGGAGAAAGCCCCAACGACCAGTTAGTTCACTTTTATTGGGGCAGTCTACATGCCGAACGAAGCTCGTTGGTTGGTTCAGGATGTTCTTGAAATGCCTGCGTCATACACTCAGCAGCTCCGCTCCAGCTCCGTAGCAGTAACAGGGAGAAGTTGGATCCCCAACTCTCTGACTTTTTCAATCTGTTTTCCTCGATTTCGTCCTTAGTGAGGTCGGGATTCTGAATCAGTTCGCTGCCACCACACCAACCAGGTTGACTTGATCACAGTTGACCCATCTGTTCAGCTGATATCATCGACATTTTATAGGTGTGTGTGGGGAGATGGCTCAAGTGGTTAGAGGGCGAAT
>NW_008753855.1:0-2043 GCF_000715545.1 Opisthorchis viverrini | reverse complement strand
TTTCTCGAAAACGATGATACCGGTTCCTCCATAGTCCTTATTGAATCCAATAAGATATAGGAACTTCAGTTCCCCCCGAAATGATCACTACAATAAACCAAAAATAGTGGCTTGTCCAATAAATCAGCAAAATTTGATTTCCTTCGCACAACAAAAACTCAGTACTGGTCTTGTAAGTTCTGTAACGTTACACTGAACAGTAACATTTCTAATTTGGGATCGTTTTGATGCCACTTAGGACATGTATCGTTAGTTACGCCTGAAGCTAGCGCTCACTATTTTATTCAGGTCTACACAATTTATTCAGCGTTGTGTCGTAATTATATTCTGTCTCTCTCTAACTACACCCACATTTGCAACGTGTGACGCACAAAAACAACCCCGTTTTGCATACACTGCTGTCATTCCTTTTCTGACAGCAAACATTTTAGATGTGACTTAAAGTCATTTTTCGTCCAAATTTGTGTTTTTTCATCTTTGATTACCTTTTTGGCTTTTTGTTAGTTGGTTGCTTCTTTTTTTCATCTGCTTTTAAGCCATCGTTCGGCAATATTTTGCAGTAGCTTTGAGTTTGCGTACGGCCTGGTGATTTTTCATAGACATACTTTAACTTTCACTTTGGTTTTTAGGAAAGTGACTCCAACAAAAACTTCTTCCGTACACAGTGAGGCATTTGAATTTCTATGTTACTTTGTGCTATCTAGGGAGATAATTAGGTCATTGAAGTCCAGTACTGCAGTCAGTAAAGGAACGTTGGTTTAATCGTAACACGATATCAGTAAAATTCGCGGGTTATAATTGTCTTCTGCATAGGAGACACCAATAATGAAATCCACGTTGAAGACAACAGTTGCTTAGAAATCTGCCGAAAAAGGGGCTCGGTTTGGAACCACACTGCTTTACAACCATACTACAGGCCGCAGTTTGAGTCCAGGTCTTGGTATTCATGGAGGCAGTGTTACAATGTACCAGAATGTATTGAAATGCCTGTTTTATTTCTGCTATTTATAATTTATTATTGCCAGTTAAACTGATTGTGATCACCTTCAGCGAGGCAGATGGCAGAAAAGCACGATAATAGGTTTTCAAGTCAGCAGTATCGCCTTGAGACCTAATTTTGCCTTGACAGCCGTTTCACATTGTTAGTCTTTTATTCCGCAGCTGACAAATCATAAGTATAAACTTATGCGTCCGTGGTCCCTTAAATCACTCAACCGTTGGGCCTGGGGGTAAATTTTTATCGGCTGTAAGGTATATCGTTACCAAAAATGGAAAACTAGACACCTTGTACCAAGGCACATGTGTTATATGAAAGGGTTAAGTGTTTTAAGCAACTTGCTGATAATCAAACACAGCTATCACCATTTTCAGTAACAGGTGCGTGAAAGCACTCATATTAATTGAAGCGCGACTGCAATAGCCAGTTATTGTGACCCCATAAGACGGAATATGCTCAAGCTTATCTGTGGATGTTTGAAGGACCGGTGCTCCAGTGAGCAAACAGATTGCAGCTGAGACGAAAATGTTCCGACTTGAAATAAAGTAACCAAATAAATAGCTACATCAATATGCCGGCAGTAAACCTTTTACAAGGTGATAGCTTTCAAAGTAGTTAAGACTGCCTAGCTGCATGATGCCCTCAGCAATCAGCCCATCACGAGTAAAAGTGCTGACACTGCCATGGATTAATAGTGAGAGGAATCGCTCACTGTTTGCTTTGACCACAAATGTGGGTGTATTTCATGTCTTCCCTTTCCACAATTTTTTGTTTTCTTATAATTGCGTGGTCCATTGGGATAAAGGCCCACAGCTAGTGAATTTAATCAATATTTGTAGAAGCATGGTGTAATCTTTCTACATAACAAAACGCCACTTGCCGTCAGCTATTACTGAAATGGAATTAAGACATTTTACCGTCGACTACTCAAACTGCGGTAAGATACGTTCATTTGCGATTAACCACTGCACAGCAAGCAACAGCTTTATTATTTACAGCCTTTAATGCAATATACTCTAGCACACCATAGCAACTTTAGCGGTAGC
>NW_008753854.1:0-2044 GCF_000715545.1 Opisthorchis viverrini | reverse complement strand
TCTGTTATTAAATTTATTATTATCTTACCGAATTCTTTGCTGAGACCTTACTTTTGGTGACCGAGTGAGTCCAGTGGCATACTTAAAATACTCTTTTCGCATGCATATAATGTTTGTAATTGACTGATGACATTGCTTAGATTTTGGTCAGTGAATTACCACTCAGTGAACTCTAGGCTGGACTTGGGACATATGTTCCATATGCGAACATTTTCCCGATTCGTGCGACATGCAGGCTATTTAGCCACTGGTGTGGAAACGGTGGAAAGAGAATCTCGTGCGCTCAGACGGAGAATAAATAACGTCGTCCGTGTCACATTCACAGAATGCGAGTACACATTGATGGCATACAAACGGGATAATCACAAGTTACCGGATGCGTATTCTGTCTTTTCGACTCTAAAAATATGAATGGACACAAATTTTTCAGGGCACAATCAGTTCCCAGCCGATGTTGGCACTGTTGACGCCAAACGATTTTGTGTCCACGTGCTTTCACAGTGTCAGGGTGACGCCGGGGAAAGCCATTTTCACAGTTACACACGGTCCGTGCCACTCGCCCCTCCCCTAGTAAGTTCGATAGGAGTGTTCTGCTTACGTGTGCCAGAATTGTGTGTAGGAAAATTCGACATCTCACACAGAGCTGATCCTATATATTTTATCTGGTCTACATCACAGGACAAGATGCCCAGATAATGATGTAAAATGCTTGGCAAAATATACTCTTATCCAGGGTCTAAGGTTTGGGCACACAGAATAGATACGCGGATGCCTAACGAAATTCGCGGCTTTGCGGATTTGTTAGAGGGAGTAAAGTATATTAGTGGACGCATGGACTCCGGATGCCGAGTGGTTTACTTCATGCAAATCGCCTCTTTTTACTTTAAATTTGTTGGCAGATACGCAGAATTGTCAGCGCTCAGCGACTGTTAAAAACCAATAGGTGGCAACGATCTGAGGTAAGGATTCAAGATACTGCGCACTCATTGTGCCACTGAGCCGCACGTACGAATTGTTTGTCGAAGAGAACCAAGTGCGAACTCACAGATACCGCGGTGGACATTCAGGAATCAGAATCCCATCTCGCCCCAGTGAATAGGTGGCAGGAATTGCCGATTGCCTGGAAGGATCCTCAAAGAATTGATTTCGCGGTGTAAGGCGAAACAGCAACCTCGTCGTCACAATGCTGCCAAATTTGCAGATGCGAAAATAAGCGCAAAGACAGTCTGAGCATACGGGTTAAACTCCTGTGTATCCCGTGGATCTCTCATTAGGAGAGCTGGATTTAGACGTTATTCGGACAAAACGAACCACCCTGCACCACATCACGCGAACTACTCAAATGTCACCTCAAAGAAAATGATTTCACGGTGTAAGGCGAAACAGCAACCTCATTGTCACAATGCTGCCAATGTTACAGATGCGAAAATAAGCGGAAAGACAGTCTGAGCATACGGATTAAACTCCTGTGCATCCCCTCAATTTCTCACTAGGAGAGCTGTATTTAGACGTTATCCGGGCAAAACGAACCACCCTGCACCACAGTGGAATCTATTTCAAATCTAGGTATGAGACTATACAAAGTCTTTCAAAGAAACCCATGGAATTCCGTTTCAAGATCATTTGAGAAAGGCGACTCAAGCAGGTCGATGGCTAAGAGCACATACCTGTGAGCATGCTCCGATGAGCGCTACCAAAGCCGAAGAGGGGAAATAGTGCAATGGAGTATAAAGTGTGATCTGAAATAGCTGAGCGCTTGTGCTGCAAAGGACACTGGGTGGGCCAAATTATGCATAAGTCGTCAACCAGATGCTGCAAAGGACACTGGGTGGGCCGAATTATGCAAAAGTCGTCCACCAGATTCTAGGATAAGCACTCTTCTACTAAAAATACGGACCAATCTCGCCTACCCGCGTACAAGTTGACGAACAAGAACACGAATACTAGCGCAAGCCTGTCAGTCCACTAAGAGAACGAAAAAGGGCCACCTTGGAATCAACCCACTCTATCAAGCTCTAAGGACAAAGTAAATGCTGACCGGCAA
>NW_008753853.1:0-2045 GCF_000715545.1 Opisthorchis viverrini | reverse complement strand
TCATCTTGATCGAGTTTGACGCCTTGATCATCTTGTTCAAGGAGCTTCCATTGAGGATACCTCTTGGGTGCCACATATTTTTTATCTGTGTGGGTTTGTACCTGATACCCCAATTTGTTGAGGAGGCGTGGAAAAAATTTAAATGATCGTTTGCTCGGCTTACTTACTCAATCTTTAAGTTTCGTTGATGATTCCACGTTGTTGATAATTGCACCACTTTATGTCAAATCGACCGATCTACAAGCGTACTGCACAAGCTCCCCGGTCCTTTGCCTCGGGTTCTGTTCACTCTGGGGTGCTTGGTCATTTACGCTTTCTTGGCTTTCATTCTCCGTAACTTGAATCGTCGTCCCCGCCTCAAAACTTCAAATTCTTGAAGATCATTCCTGTGTTCCGTTCTTGCTGAGTCTTTCAGTGACACTCGATAGTCATCTGTGCTTCTCGGGAGCCTGTTCATTTTCCTGAACTTAATCTCACACACCGACGCTTCATATACCAGTGCCTTATGAGATGAGGACTTTTCAGTGGATTCCAAAATTATTCTAGTAGTTTGAAAGTAACACACGCATTATGATTTAGGTAGTACTTGTTAATAGATTCGTGGCTTCTCTACGTACGTCGTTATAATCCACATCTCGGAGGTCAACTGTGCGCATAGTGAAAATGAAAACTTTTCGTCTATTTAGAAGTTGGGACCCACTGACTGGCACACACCACAAAAAGTACACGTTTACGTTTATTTCGACATGAGTTTGAGACTTTGTAGAAAAAAGCTTGACTAAATTTCACGGTTTAATTATTAGGTAAATGCGCTCATCCGGCCAGTAAACTTACGCTCTAACCACTTGAGCCATCTAGCCCCAAACGTTTCCTCTAGTGAGCTCTGTAAGTTTTCGCTTCATCAAATACCCTTTTAAAAACAGTATACGACGATAAGATCTTCAAAACAGTAAGTTATCAGTTTCAATTGAATAAGGTTTTCTAGTCAATTCTACAAAATTGGTACAGTCATCCCTTAACTTTGCCTTAACTGTGGAGTTTTGAACAAGCTGAGACAAAGAATAGACCATGAAATCTCTAAGGAACAGGTGAAGCTTCCTGGCCAATATGAAACCGTACCTTCTGATAAGCTTTTTTAAAAGCTTCACCTACGTAACTGTTTCGCCCACAAAACGATAAAGAAACTTTTTATCCCAAACTGTTGTGGCCCAAACACTATTCTCAGTAGTGCACCACCCAAAATGTTTGGGAATAGCATATGTTGACCTCCGTAAACCGGAGAAAAAATGTCGCGTAGGGAAGAAAATGGGTGTAACGTCGCCAGCATCATCGTCATCATTCACAGTTCCTTCGTCCAACTATGTGCAAGACAAGCACGACACTAATTAACTCGTCCTAGTGGGCAAAACAAGTGTGGCCGGATTGCTTGCGTGTCACGTGCAGGTAAGGACATCGTTTTTGTGTTATATGAAGCCCCCGGAAACATAATGGGGCACGTTGTCTTTGTCCCAGCAAACGGAAACGAAAAACAAGTATACATTTTCCGCGTATGAAATCACACAAGGGATGAAAGGGAAAATAAAGTCAAATATATATGAACTTCGCTACAAAAGGGTAATTTCGACCTACAGTCACTGACCGTAAAAAGTATGGCCTTAGTACTAGCGCTTCTAAACACTGAGTAGAAAGTATTTACAATCGGGGAGGATATTCTGAGGGACTTGTTTCCGGACAGTGCGAGTAGGGACGCCTAGTTTGCAACATACGTCCTTCCTTGTTCTCTGAAGGATTATTCATCATTCACCTGAAAATAGTCTATAGAAGTAACAAATTTTGGGGCACTTGCAACTACGGTCCCGTCCAAACAACTGATGCATTTGACCTAGCGCGCTTTTATAACTTAGGTTATGTTGTATCGCGTTAGAACACTCCTCCCACATTTCTACACAATACACACACAATACAAATGAATCCTTGAGCCTCCGCTTAAGGGTGCAGTTGACTAGGTATCGACTTGTGAAGGGCAGAATATATCCGAAAATTTT
>NW_008753852.1:0-2045 GCF_000715545.1 Opisthorchis viverrini | reverse complement strand
CTTAATCAGCTGAGTAAAAAGGGCCCAGGTTATATGCTGTGAAATCTCACCAAAAATTACCATACTAGTATCTGTAGTTGTATTTGTTTCCTGATATTTGTTCATTTTGTCCATCCGGTTCTGCTTTCTATGTCTTTAAGCAAGCAAACCGAAATAATCGTCATGTGATCTAGAGCTTAGTGGTCTGAAAGGGGGCTGTAACCTGCAGAAAAAACTATTTGAATTCAGGTAATACCAGAGGAAGAATGCTGAGCAATATGAATCTCTCCGAATTATGCCAACGATTGCCTAGTGAATTTGTTAATAGCCTAAAAGGACGAAATCTCAATTTATATCCCGAAATATCTTCATGCTATCGGCTAAATATGTGTAGCTAGCGAGAAAGAATAATTCACACGTAGCACGAATTTTCCATTCTTCAGTGCGGCAGTCGACGAGCAACTCGACACGTGATCGCGTGATGTTCACCACTCAAGGACTTGTAAGGCAATAGACTGTCTGATTTCGCGTCCATGGCAATGCTGATCAGCCCCTCAAGACTAAACGGCAACGAGTGTCCATTGGACTTAAGTTGCCCTGGGTTCGTACGATGCACGCTGTTGGTTATTCTCAACAAGTACAATCGACGGTGCCGTGCAGTAGAGTCAAGCGGGGCGGTTTTGATCAGACTTTTCACATTTCCTCAGCCTAAAGATTTGTCACTCATTTCGATATCCGAAATTATTCAATGCGATTACAAATCACATGGACTATTGTAATCCGTCACCTTCAATAAATTTCAAAACTGAGAACCATTGGGGCCTCAGGTGATAATCCACATGTTTATTTACAAGTACATCCGATGTGAACTATGGTGTGTGCATAGATGTCCTTTGGCTGTACATCGAAGGAATTTTTTCGAAAAAATTCGACTAGGGAGGCAACCATGTGGCCTGGACAGATTTTTACTTTTTCTGAATGTTCTTTTCTCCGGGTCCTTATGACGTATAGCATATGAGGACTCTTTTCGTTTTTGGTGAATATTAGAGGCGGTAATGGATGAGAAGGTTACCAAGTTGGCCGAGTTTTAGGGCAGGGGGGGAACCAGTCGAAAAGGTTATTTCGGATTAGCACAATAGGTCAATACTGGATATCAGTTAAACGGTGTCGTCCGTTATTTTGGTTGCCCACATCCTAAAGCCGATGGGTTTGGGAATATAAAATTCATTTTTGATCAGGTTCGGGTCATGGTTATTCCGGTTCAAGACATCTGATTTCGGTGTCAATTGTGAATTTCATCGTTGTGTGCGAGTTTTAAGTAGTATCTGATTGCGGTAGGCTGAGCACTTGTCGGCTCGGTTTGAGCAGTTTTAATATAGACTACTTGTGTTAATGGCTCCTGCTTGCTGGTAACAGCGGACAGACACATGCTATTGGGTATAAACTAGAGCCGATCTTCATACGCTTGCCCGTTCTACAGCGCGGCTATTCACACTGAAACGCTCGGCGATTGCCATCTCCTCAGCCATCTGTCTTTTTAGCTTAATCAAGGTCTCTGTCCTAAAACTGGAGCTGTCTAATCTAAGTTCGCTGATGCGTATCCCATCATTTCTGAGTCTCTCGATATTTTTCTGCCTGGGGGCTAGCTTATTCTTTGTGTGCACACCGATTCTGGTGTAAAGTTCCTTAGCCATTTGCCCCACCTGGATCTTATTACATTTGATGCACTTAGTTTCATGCAGACAGACCTTGGTTCCTTTCACCGAGGAACGAGGCACCAACACATTTCCTACTGGGTTTCGTCACACGTGCCAATAGTCGTCTTATCTGACGCTTAATCAAGCTTCAGTTTGAGCGCATTTCGGATCAAGCTCTTTTGCAAATATAGCTATTAGTCGGCTTGACACTGATGGAGTATACCATCAAAATGGATAAATCAATCTCCCGCGTATCATGTAGCCTAAGATGGGAGGTATGCGGAGTATTCGCTAGCTTCATACCAACTTTGATGGAGAAGACATTTGTGCGGCCGCAAGTTTTCAGTGGCCTTCGTCTTTCTTAACTCA
>NW_008753851.1:0-2045 GCF_000715545.1 Opisthorchis viverrini | reverse complement strand
TAGAATAGAATAGAATAGAATAGAATTGCGGTTGCCTCATCAATAGGTAGCAGTCGGAGTGTCAGAGCGCGGTCAGCCTTTTTGCATCCTTCTGATATGATAAGCTTCCGACTTCTCGTGATCCCTTCTCGAAATACTCTGTATTAGACCATGTCTGTAGTTGTATTTTACTTCAAGTAATGTTGAACCTACATTTTATCTGCCCGAATAATGCTCGACTTCCACAGCAGATTAGTAATTTACTATATATTGTTTAAAAGTGCAAAATCAAGACCGAGATCCTTAAGAAAATAGACTTTTGATAAAATATTTTGAAACTTTTGACCAAGCCTGGCGTTTGACGTGAGGATGTGCGACTGATTGGTAAACTTTATTTAGCCAGAGTTTTTCGGCACTGCTAAGGTAAAACGCTTCCTCATGATCAAGAAACTTTGACTGTGACTTTTCACTTTCTTAAAAAATTACAGTAGATAGTAAGATAGCTTAATGGGTGTCGTGTAACAAAGTTGGGCATTCCGGAAATATTTGTGGAATATGGAGTCTGCAAGTTTCCATGTTGGTATGAGCTTTTCCAAAATTTCTTCGCATGCGCTTATCGTGCCAATTATTGGGAAGGAGGTATCTATATAAACGTATGCGGACGATGAAAGCAGTTAAGGCATATTTGTCAGATTTGTATAATTTATTTTAGTTATGGAAGTTTTTTGCAAGACAATTCATAAAAGTTGCGCTCTATTTTAGGCGCTCACACCCCGTGGACATCTAAACTGTTTGGTCTTTGAGAACGAAGTATGACAAATTTTAGTTTAACAAAGCTGCTCATAATTATTCATGGTGTTTTGGCATGAGTGTCACGACTAACTTCGTAACTGCTGTGCTGACGATTGATTTCGACGACGGAACCATCAGAGAATTTTCATTATGTGAAAAATAAAAAATGCGCAACGAACGTTTGCAATATTGCATGAAGGCATATAGCTTCAGCTGAAAGATGATGTCAAACGTTCTCGCATTTCTGCCGCATTTCTTTGCACTTCTCTTTTGATTAATTTTCTGAACAGCTTTCAACTGGACTGAAATGATATGAAACGCTTTAGTTGTTCTTTGTCCTGGGCGTAAATTTATTTTTCTGCTTCATCAAGCCCTGAAAGGTCAGCCAGATATCAACCAGTTGCAGAATATACCGGAAGTTTCAGACTCGTGTCATAACGCGTAATTTTAGCTCTGTGAATATCCGTATGGACTTGTTGAGGGCGGGTGGCATAAATAGAGTCAGAGTAATGGTCTCCCAACTGCCCTTATTGTAGCGTCTGTGTCCGTTACTGCGTCAAAGCCTGGAATTTTTGGAGCCGTGTAGACTTCAGACGAAGACTGGAAGTGTGCAAAAGTTTCTCATTGGCAGCGTTTTGTACTGGTTCACCAGTTGTACAAACGTGTGATGTGCAATTAAGTGGTACATTTAGGAAAATAACAAACTAGCAGCTACACTGAGCAAGTCCTTACTGGTGGTGTTCGTGCTAGGAGAATTACCTGTTGCGAAATTGAACATTATAGAGTTCGAGGTAATGCCTTTTCATTGAGGAATTAAGGACACTGGTTGCTCTCGAAATAGCACTGTGGTCGACTTTTAGACTAAACACAGACAAGTATAATGTCTGATCGCCCCGTGAATAAGGAGTCGAATAACACAGCCTTTTGCAATGAACGCAACAAGTGCCTAATCTAGTTCGACACGCAATCTTAGTTTACACTGCTTGTATAAAAATGGACTTATCGTTGCTGCTTAATGAGATCCGCCGCGCAGGATATACAGCCCCATCACTGACTGACTTTTGTGTGCAGTTGACAGTCTCATCCACCAGTATGACTACTAGATAAAAGCAGAAGGAAACCAGCAAATGAGCCACCCGGAGGAAGCTTGTGGGAGAAAACACTTTGCAAATGGTCCAAAAATAGAGCTGTGCGACGAAAGTCATACTGGATTGGCGACGTCTCACAGAAGTGCCCCAACTAGCTGGGTGTTTGCTTAAAATAGCAGAAGCTCA
>NW_008753850.1:0-2046 GCF_000715545.1 Opisthorchis viverrini | reverse complement strand
GGCCAAGCGCACCAGGCGATCAAGCGGTTATCAAGGCTGGTGGGTCCAGTTAATAAGGGGGTGATAAGGGACTATGGTCCACAACGATTTGGCGATGGAACATTTGGAAGTCGAACTACGGGATGCCACTTTCACATGAAGAAATGATTTTGATTTTTCAACAGCAGCAGGCAAAGTTTAAAAAGCCTCCGTTGAGTTTAGTCGAAGCATTCTTTCACAAATTGTGAATTCCAAGCCCAGCGACAACTGAAACGAAGAAATCCTCTGTTGATGTTGTTTGATACAGTATAGTTGAGATCCACGACGACGCACAGTACCTTTCCATCTCCAAATCATGGTTTCGAAGATACGAAGACATGTGTCTGACGAAATTAGCGGATTTGGATGATTCCTCAAAATCAAGACTGCGACTCCGAAAGCTCGGGACAAACGTGCATGACAAATTCATAATTTAATCCCTCAACTGGCCGGAAGACTTTTCCTCTGCAGAACTTGTACAACTTTTGAATGATATTTTTGTGGAACGTCTTCTTTACTGAAAATTCGCAGCAACTGCTCCAAGCTGGCTGAATCTGACAGTGACGAGTGTCCTACGTGCGCAAGCGTAGTGAAACCCCGTTGTGAAGGATTTAATCTCGTGGAAATAACGAAAGGTCAATTTAACTGTCTCATAAGATCTGTGGGCTTCAGTCCTCACGAGATGCTGATATCCGAACTCGATTGCTGAACAAGATTCAACAGCATTCATCAAGGAACTTTCATACAGTGACCGCAGAGTGCCAATGTTTGCGCAATTTCAAGTATGGTGCAACCATGATAGAAATCACAGGTATGCACATAGCGTTTCGAATATTATTCAAAGGCCAAGTGTGAACAATCAATCGGTGGACTTCAGTAAGCTACCCACGCCCCACTGGCAGTGCAAAGAATGGCCCTTTCGAGAAGCACCAGTGTCAGATGTGCAAAACGAGGGAGTCATTCAATCAATCAATCAGAATCGGTAGCCCCGAATGTGGTATTCAAAATGCCTAACGTCAATGTCTGGATATATGCAGACATTTCAACCGGTCTCATCGAGGCACCAGAGGATCATCAATATTCGCTGCCGTTTCCAGATGAACTGTTTTCCAAGATGAATTGTGGAAAATGTTTCGGAAATTTGGATCTACCTGATGCTCAATTGCAGGTTGAATTGTCAGACGAGAGTAATCTCCCACTTCCAATCAATACATATGGTGTAGCCCTCCAAAACAACCAACTGTCATTTGGTGCTAAGTCCACACCGGCATTATTCCAGCAGCTATAGGACACCATGCTAAAAGGACCATCATTTGCTGTCGCTTATTTGGACGATAGTGTCATCATCGGCTCTGACCTAGAAGATCTCTATAAACGTCTTGATTAAGTACTAGACCAAAACCAAGACTATGTATTCATTTTCAGAATTGAAATGTGGTAATTTTTAATGGATTCTATCAAATACCTTGTATTCGTAGTCGCTCGTCATGGCCGAAGACCGGACCCGGAAAACATAGATCCAATCTTCAAGCCAGAATTTCGACGAACATTGCTATGGATCTGTAGCATAGTGTCAGAAGACTGAGTGAACTGCGCAATATTAAATGTTTTGTTTTGCGAGGCTCATGAACCAGCACACTCCTTACACATTTTGACATGTCCTACATTTTGTTGTCATTTCCAGCGAAAAATCGTTCAAAAACTTCGTGCTTCCGCACTCGTGAACAAAGTTGAAATTCATACTATAATTCCGTTTGAAATATTGCATGCACCTGTCCCGGAATTTCTGAGTCATTGCCCAGAAAACCCATGGGGAAATTCAATTTGTCAGCTTTACAAGTGCACGTGACTAGCGCAGTTCAGTATGTAAGCATAATTGAAATAGGGGTTACATGCCCATACAACAATTTCTAATTGTGATATTTTTTTCAAAATCGCCCTCTCTTTTGGATTTTTTTACCACATAATTTTCGCTTGTCTCATCAGTACTATTCAGCGTTACACATGTTTCTCCTTTGAAGGTCGCTT
>NW_008753849.1:0-2052 GCF_000715545.1 Opisthorchis viverrini | reverse complement strand
ATTTGTCATACACTGTAATAAAGTGGGCACGTCTTTAGTCGATTAGCGTAAGTTTACCACTCCAACGTACAAATAATTCACCACAAGTCTACTCATGTTTGGAGGAGCATTCGCGACTTTTGTACAGTAAAGGCGACGGCTTTTGGTTGACTGTTTTTAACAATTTACCAGCTGCTTTAGTCAAGATGGGTTTGGTTCAAGATATCTTGTTACTGCCGTGGTTTGCTGATGCTTATAGAATTAGACACAAAATCAGTAGTTTTGAGCGGTTTCTTGTGAAAGGTCGGTTCTGTGAAAGGTGATTGTTTCTGTCGAACAAGTTGTAATCATTTGCTATGTAAGAAACTGATTCAGCAAAAATCGTTCTTTATTGACTCAGATTAGGTATTGATCTTTACAAACGCTCTTGTGAATCGCAAACAATGAACTGGAGATTTCTTCGAGCAATAAAACGCCTCAACACGAATCATAAATTACGCACAATTGTAGAACACTACCGAATAAGTTCAAATATACAGCATTTTGGGCACCAGCCTGTGAATATTCCCGGAGTGATAATTTGTTATTTTGGTGCAGTAACAGGGAAGTTAAGGGCGTTATACCGCAGTGCTGATGTATTCTCGTCGATTGAGTACGCCAGCTGAAGAGTCACGGTCCACCTACGTGCAATTTTCTGGATAAATGTAAAATTCTGATTTCACTCAGCTTATGAACATAAATGGCGTTTTAACTCTTAATATTAGGAAACCTATGTTAACATTCGACTCAACAAATTAGTACTTCTTTCTGTTCCTGTTGCTTAACCGTATCGGCCGCATCACCAGCTTCGATAACAAAATGTGGTTTGACTGATGGAAAAAAATGAAGTCGATCGCAATAAAATCTACAAACGTATCCCAGGCGAGCTGCTGAGGGGTGAGATTGGTGTAAGAATGAGGGCCAGTTAATATAATGTTGCACTAGCAGATGACAAGAGCGCCTTTTGCTAAATGTCAGACTCCAAATGGAGGGAAAAGGTTTGGCCCATTGTTCTGACAACCCGATAAGCGCTTCCGTGCTAAACAGCATGTCTACAATGCGGCAATCTGTGCCGGATGCAGTTTCAGCTCCATCTTGGTTGGAATACTTGGCAGCCTAAACCTCTCATTTGAGAGTAGCTGACCGTGACAATGAAGAGGATTCACGCGCAGTGCCTTTGCGTACGCCAGATGTGTTTGGAGCACCATCGAGTTTCAGACTGTTTTTAAATCCATTTCGGTCTACTGGATAATCTATTGGCGATTGTCAAAAGATTGTTTTCCAGATCTCACAATTCAAAAGTCGCTCTCCACCAGCAAGAAATAGTTTCGGTGCCTTCATGAGTATGTACTAATTAAGCATCTTAAATAAACGCACCACTAACATCAGATTACTATATCATTCGTTTTAGCCCAAGCAATTCTATTTTACTTCCTGGAACTAAGATGCACACGGCCTAAAACCTTCGGCATCCCTTATAGAAAAGCCATCCAATTGTGTCTGTTGCCCCCCAAATGCATGAATCTAACATGCGTTCCGCACACTTCCTTAGAAATTCAAAAACATTCGAGAATAACCGCAACGACTGTTTACACACGTCCTTCACAGCATCTAGCTCTTGAAAATGTAAATGAATCTAACAGCAACTCCACTTTTTGATTTTACGAATTACTTCAGAATCCTATATCAGTTCATATTCGCCATCCAATTTTGGCAGTTAATTGACAGTTTTTCAAAGACTACAATTGGCGACCAAATACGGCCGTTGGAAATAGTAGTTTAAACATCTAAACGATTATTGGTTTATTCAGATTTCACGTGCCTCGACACGGTACAAACTTGGAGATGATAAAGTTTCCACTTACTCTCGGTAAGCAAACCAATTGCTGGCGGAAAATAGTAAAGAGATTAACAGAACTTTTGGACGTAAACTTTGTAAAATTGCGTGTAAAAATAATAAAAAAAATTATCTTATCTTATCTTAAACATGGGTTAACTGACGAGACCAATTTTTAATCTTAGGCAACCCGTTTT
>NW_008753848.1:0-2053 GCF_000715545.1 Opisthorchis viverrini | reverse complement strand
GGTAGATACCAGAGATGTTTAATTCGTGTTTTAAGGAAAGAAAAGGGATCAGATGACGAGCGTTCTGTCTCTGGCATCACGTGCAGATAAGCATAACGAAAAGGCGTTTCGTTATGAGAGGACGTTTCGTTTCAGGGTTTGAGGGGAACCCAGATCAGCTAAATGCTTTCTAAAGGATATGTGCATTTCACGGCCACTCAGTCAAATACATGTTTCCGAAGGCGAATAACAATTTGTGGTATCAAAAATCATTTTGGACTGCTTTGCCAATAGCAGACCGAAGATGGTGTGCACCTGGCTGTTGCATGCTAGATTTGGAGTAAACATATAAACTAACAGAAAACGTAACCTAGATAATTCGGATTCAATTTTCAGCCCAAAGCCTCCAAGAAGATTCCTTTTATCTGCTGGTCGGTTTATGCTCGCATCATATAACTGCATTCAAATAATTGTGTTTTGTGATACGAGTATGTCTGCTGCAGTTTTTCACTATTGCGTTAAGGAATTTCCTGTTTTAAATGGCACGGCGAGCCTAATGAACAACGGATGATCCATTCAGCTGTCGTGGTGAAAAATAGAACTTTCAACTGTATTGAGTTTGACACATCTCTGTTGTTTCCGAACATACTAATGCCCATTGTTTTACATTAGGCGTAACCGTTGGTACCAATTCTTTCCAGGAACATCTTTCTGGGTTATACCAGTTTACATTCACAACTTAAATGAGTGTGGCAGCACAATTAAAGAATTCCGGATAACCTAAACGTATTTTGGCAAAAGTCAATGATAATTCACGTCACTTAAATGCAAATTTCCAAAACAACAGGCTGTCTTAAGTAATTCTCTTAACTTCACTGCAAGAAATATTGTGAAAAACTCAACATTCATTCCATACTTGTTTCACACGTCTGTTGTTCTGATAGCCAGACAAACGTACATCACGGGAGCATGATTCTTCAAAGAGTGCAGTTTACTCACAGCCATTCGTGGTGTCCTTCGATGAGTGGAACGTTGTGCAAGTTTGTACATTGTGGTGGAGAAATTGGAAAACAACGATAGTTTTGTACCGGAAATATGTCCGACGACGTGATTTAATTAAGCGTACATCGTCGGCGTTTATTTAGTGCAGATAAGTTCCTTATCTTCTGGAGTGAAGACGGCTCATGCCTTTGCTGTTGATTGAGGGAAACTATCTAGTTTTCAAAAAATCTAAGTGTACATGCAACTTACCCGCTTTCACTTGTTTGCGCAAAGTAAACTGAGCCTTGTATATACTACAAACGGTAATTTAAAAGTGCTCACATTCCACACAAACTACCTTTGGCACATTCAATCTGATAGACCGAGTGACTACGGCACTGGGGGGAAAAATACCCCTACAGTATACGACGAGGACGACACGCGCCATGTCACTTTTCAGCCGCATAAATTTTGCAGTATTTAATCCACCGAAAGCCGTAATAGGTGATAAAGGGTGGAGGGGCTACAATTGTCCAATGTGTCATGATGTCCCAAAGGTTCTCCAACGGTTTTACATTACTAGAACAACTGTTTATCTCTGTCAGTTGTGATTATTCTGCTTGGTAATGCGACCATAAGAAAGCAAATTTTGCAAAGCAAATGACTCGGAAACACGCTACTTCCTTTGCTCCCATGCGTATAATGCATAGGTGAAAAATTTTTGATAGTCTACCTGCCGTAGTTGTTTTAGTAACATTAGAGTTTGCCAATGTTTTTTTCACGCGCACTAGCACTTGCTCATCCAGTACATTTTTATCGCTTGCCAAAATTACTTACCATCATTTGAAAGTTTCTCCACTTGATTATTTGACAGAACACATTATTCTCTGGTGAACGATGAACAGTATTTTTTTCGGGATTACGCGACGGTATCCAGTATACATATACAAATTTTCCACCAAAGAAAATCCACATAGCAGATGGCACCCTGTTAAATACGTGCCACAAGGTAAGTAAAGTTCGCCGGCCCATCGAGTGAAATAGGGCAGATTTTCTGAACATCATCTGTCGATGAAGCAAACGACTCACTCTG
>NW_008753847.1:0-2055 GCF_000715545.1 Opisthorchis viverrini | reverse complement strand
TGATGATCAGAATGATGATTACGGTTGATTCATGGGTGAACTTTGAATCAGCTCAAACCAGAAGTGAAAGCGATTGGTTTAAGTTGTACTTCCTTTATTTGACACGGGCACAGCGAAACGGGAAACCCGGCTACTAAAAACGGGCAATCGAAAAATTGGTTTCAATCTGGCCGGAAGTCCTAACCACATTGCAACTGCCATCGATTCGTTCGAAGTGTGTATCTCCCTGTCATTTGGTGCCGTATTGGTCTTACTGCTAAATGGGGTATTAAATTGCGGTGTATGATTAAATGCTCGCCTTCTCCGGACAGTTGCGCCTGTTGAACTGTGGTACAGGAGGCTGTCTTGAGAAACCTTGGCGGCGAAACTCCCAAACCAGTGTTGGTACCATTTGCGTGTTCCAATCTAGTTAACTTCGACCGTGGCAACTCTATGGGGATGCTCCGATTTGCCGACAGCCATCGAATTCCGATTTTCCTCTTGTGGTGATTCATTCAAGTGCCAGGGTCCATACCACAGTGGTTCTGGGGTACGACCGTAAGTAGAAAGGGTAGTAGGCGGTACAGGGAGAAAGCACAAGCCCCCACGGCTAGAATGATCGATTGTTCAGCCTGACCTAGCAAGTAATGAGGATTTTGCATTAAAAGTACGCGCCTGGCTCAGGCCTCCAGTGGAGTCATCGTGTAAACTACACGGCCAGAGGCTTAAAGACACCACACCCAAAATCTCAGAATGACGTCATGGTAATATGATGGTTAAAACAACAAATGTCTTCGTGTCCATTCTGGACAAACAGTGCAACCATAAGGTTCCTCTTTCTTCTTCGAGAACACTTAGATTAATGTTGTATTGTCGGCTACCCTAACTCCGCCTCCAGGTAGAGTGTAGTCTTTGAAGATGTACAACTCTGAGGTAAATACTGTGCTTCATGTAAGGGATCTCCTTCCAACTAATGGCTTACTTTATGTGCACTCCATGCACACAACTATGCTGCATTATACGTCCAGTGTTAATGAGTCCCGATATGTATTGCGTCCGCTTAGAACGATTAGAAATGTGATCATCAGTGTAAGGCCGGCATAAATGTTCTTTTTCAGTACTGTGATTTGTGCTTTCGGTTCGTGGCTCACACCGAAGTGTTCTTTGGTGAAGCGGTCGAGGCAGTTACCTGAGTCATTCAATTTCCTCCACGAGAGGATCCGAGGTGCAAATTTATCTGGATCTATAAGGTCAGCTAAGGACCAATGTACTTTCGCACTGTAATCGAGAGAATCTCAGCCAAAAAGTACGTTTTCATTTACTTCAATTTACAGATGTCCGACCTTGTATAAGGTATCTCTTATGCAAGATTAACTGTTGTATACCGACTTTGACTGATTGTTCTGGTCTGGTCACGAAACCACGGCCAGCGTTGATCCCAACTTATCCTTCGCCATAGCGACACGATCAGCTGGCTTGTGGCTGAAACCACGGGAACGAAACGACATCCTCAACGCACAACGGAATGAGGCCTCTGAAAATCAGTTGAGAATTTCGATTAAACCTGGAGTGGCCTACAGATAGTCCACTGCCACAACTTCAAAAAAGTGGATATTAGTAAAAAGTGACATGTTCTCCATGGAGATGTCGACGTTCATAAGTGCATGGTGTCCGAAAACTGTCTTCTTGATAGGGAGGCAGCGTCACGGAGTACATACGAAGAGCATAGGAAACATCTAGAGTTTTTCCGGAGGGGCATAAGATGTACAGTGTGATTCAGAATGCACTGAACTAACATTCACCGAGGGTCACTGATCGGTTAGTGGGTGTCTAGAATTTGGAGAATCTCTTAAGACCAAAGTGGGTGAGGCTTGTATGACAAATGGCTCTAAAGCCTAACTACCTGTTGAACAACCGCCAGTCAACAACTATCTAGGGGAGTGTTGAAACCAGCAAATGTGGTAAAAGTTAGCCGGTTCCTTATTCCACTTTTCGTCATTTACATCCAACAAGTTAACAGTATCTTAAATCCCGTTGTACCCATGAATTATTGTATTCTGGGCCACCAAAGGGTCA
>NW_008753846.1:0-2057 GCF_000715545.1 Opisthorchis viverrini | reverse complement strand
TCACGGATGACCTCCGTGACCACAGCATGCGTACACGTCTGTAGCCTGACAGAGATTCTAGAGAGATGTCAGACATTGCATACAAAAGTCTTTCCCACAGTTTGCAGAGTACAACGCAACCGAATTGAGCATTCGGCGGTCTACCGAAATTCCAAGAACTCGGAGTGCTGTTATTAGGCGTTTAAACGGCAATCGAACGCATGACATTCTGCTTACCACGGATCATACCTGAGTTGCCACACGCACGTGAGTTCCACACCAATTACCTCACCTCCGTCCAATGGACTAACAATTACTCTCTGCCGGAATCATGTGTGAGCCTTTTGTATGACTGTCACACTGCGTCAGGCGTGGATATCACCTGAGTACCGAAAGACACTGGCTTTTCACTAGTATAGATACGGCCGTGGATGTTTTTGTATTGTTCGGGTAGGAAAGACTTACTTGGCAACAGCGTTACACAAAAAAGAGGCATATATTGACTGGCCCAATACAACAAGTAGTATATTACACACAAGTATAGCTTTACTACAGTTTATCACAAGATAACCAAAACGAGTAGAGATAGTCCAAGTAGACGGCGGCGTGTTTACGGCAGACTTGAGGAAGAGACACGTCACAACGCCTCTAAGACGAGGATAAATTAGACAACTTGATCGCCGTGTGCTCAAGGACGATTCGACAACGGAGTGGTCGAGGAATGGAGAGGCGCTTACCTTCGAAACCTTGTTTCAACGGGGACAATGAGGGTTGTGTTTGTTGTGGGTGATCGGGAACGGAGTTCATTTCGGCCAATCGTTGTTCGTTTATGTCGATTTGTTCGAGGTGAGGAGGCTGATCACGCAGCCTTGATTCTCCATCCGATTCGCCAAACTTGTGCATGAAGAAATTGAATTGGAATATATGTATCAGCAAGAGTTGTAAGCGTGTGTTTGATGGAAATCGACGTGTTTTGCACTAATGTCAGATTTCTGTGACCCTCAGTAAACTCTTATGTGAAAATTCTTCCAAGTTACATTGATATCAGAGCGAATGTGCCCGTTGAATTTTGTCAACAACTGAAATGTTGATAAGTAACCTCAGAAGTCATGGAAACGACTTCTTCTCCATGTGGGTAACTGGGCAGACCATTTTCACTCTCTGTTCAAAGAAGCAACTTCTGGACCCGACCGAAATTGGGCTGCCACTCTGTTTACTGATGTTCACATAGAAGCACAAGAACGTAGGTTCAACAGTTTATTCTCTGGATCTCGCAACACGGGAGGGTCAACGGAAAAACGAGGTTAGAAGCATAGAGACATAAAAACGATGTTAGTAATTGAGAAGGGCTATCAAACTACTTTACGGTATTGAGGGATGTCTTCATTTTCCACAATCGTTACCGCCGCCGGTTCGGAAAATTGACAAGAGAGATTGTGATTCACGACGGCGCGGAATTCGAAATCTGTCGGCACATTACATCGAGCTTGACCAATTAAAACAGCTCGGGTGTTTGTCGCCCCCACAATCGCTAGTTAAATGAATTTTGGTTTGGATAATTACTGTCCTGGTCAAAATCACATTCCCCGGGATAGTTTCGTTCATACTGGAACTCGGAAACGATATTTTGTTGTGCGAACAGGAAGCATTGGTGTTCCAAACGAATATTACGTTGTCAGCATTGATAACATTCAGCGATCTGGGCGAAGTTGTGCACTACGGTCGCTGGCACCTTCCGGAGTCATCGAATTGAGAAAGAATTCGCTGTCGGTGTATGTTCACCCATTGATAACATTCAGCGATCTGGGCGAACTTGTGCACTACGGTCGCTGGCACTTTCCGAAGACATCGAGGTTGATGTACCTACTGAGATTCCACCCTGAAGGTTAATTTTGTGGATACGTGTAGTGGAAATAATAGGAACAGACTAAGCGATTTGTGTAGCCTCGAAGGGATTCGCAACAACCTGTCAAGGGGAATCTATACTAGTCTCCTGGTTGAAGGCCGACAGCGCCAATTACGGTAGGCTTCAGGTGCATGCGGTAATATCTCCTCCAATGGCTGCGTCCGAAGCCTGT
>NW_008753845.1:0-2058 GCF_000715545.1 Opisthorchis viverrini | reverse complement strand
TCAAGTAGTCCCCGAGTTTCCGTCAACCTACTCGAACCCACATTGTGTGCGATTCGTGAAATACGCTCAAAAACGATAGATTCAGCTTGGATTCAGCTGAGTTTGTCTTTAAAACCGAATTGGTCTGCAAACGGGTGTATGTCGCGTGCTGTAAAGTTTGTTTGAACAATCTTATCTATTTGACTTATCTTCAAAACACTCCTTGTATGCGGTGCTCCCGGCAAAACAAACTTTTTTCCGATCATTATGTTGACAAATTTTGACCAACCACTGTGGCAGAGCTGAAGAGTTTAGTCAGTGAGAAGACCCTTTATGATATTGACTTAGCGCTTGATTCTGTCGATACGGTAAGGTGCACGGAATCTGATAGTATACAAAGAAAAAACTTTGAAGATTGTGCCTAGTAAACATTTTCAACACTGATTGGATAAACTTGGGTCACTGGAGAAGATGAGAAACGTCTACTTGATTGGATATCACGTTTTGGAATTCCGAACCACCGATCCTTGCGGATGTGACGCTTAAACTCGCTCCATGTATACATGCGATCCTGGAGAAAAAGCATCCAAGCTCTAAAACCAGAAACAGAAGTGCGATCGCGGGCATAGGTTCTGAGGATCGCGTAACTTGTTTTCGTGAAACTGTGTGACTTTTTAAGACCATGTTTTTCAGATGACTGAAAAGTTACAATCAATAGCGGGTGAGTAGTTTCGTCGTAATATTTCAATACTAATACTAACGGATATCAATCCTCTCTCGTGAAGTTCAGCCGGTTATCTGACCGGTACAATTCCAAAATTGAAAAAAAGACTCGCCTGATCCTGAGTTTCCTAAACATCTGCACTTAACTAGAAGCCTTTAGGGGGAGGGGCTCGACCATTTTCAACCAGTCAACCAACCCACTACAAACATCTTTTTTCCACTATCTATTTCATTTCGCCGTGCATGCTCTGTAAACAGTGTGGCATCGAGAAGCGTTGTACGTCAGCCGGCCTGAATCTGTCCCTGAAAATTCAATATCCACTTTTTTGTCCTCTGGGGAGTGAGAACCATGTGAGCTGAAACCGAAAAGTGACCTAACCGTTACCGTATTATTACAGCAAATTGGAGTGTCGAGAGCAGCTGACCTGGATTCCGAAGGCTGTTCCAAGCCAACACGGCGAACCAAACGGTACATGTCATCCATAAATTTCTGATTGAATAGCGACTAGTAATGCCAGTCAGAGTGATGTGTTTTACTCTCTGTTTGTACTTAGACATAGAAAGCATAAACTTTTCCGATCGAGCCGCTCCTATATTCACCGACAAACAGCCCAAATTGCGGTGAATACTCACAAAAGTTTGTCAGCATCCTAGGGAATCCAAGTCCAACTAATGTGTGAAAATGAAACACCGTGGATTGGAAACAAACTCGTGACTTAACGAACACATGTTCAACCATCTGGGATGAAAGACAACCAACCGGTTTGTATCAGGTCACATTTGGTCGGATTTGTCAATTCGCGATTTTAAGTGAAACCGTTGGCAGAATTAAGCAATCTTTGTTGTAAACTGCAGATAGACAAAGTTTTGTGCTCATTATATGGCAAATTTACCCAGTGACTTCTGAGTAAACCGGAGAATTTTTATTGTCGAATTTTTTGTCTGATTTCCTACAAACCGAACCACATCAGGCCTTTCTTATTTCTGAGTACTTCACCCACTTGGTCGAAACAGACCCCAAGTTAGGAGGAAAGTGAAGTAAATATGACACATATGTAGCGAAACGTTCGTTGTTGATCAGGTGGCTATCGATCGGTTTGCTGAACTTGGCATTGGCTTGCAAATCTCTCGTCACCATACCATCAGATTGCGACAAAACTTTCGCACGCTAGCTGTCAAGCTTGGCGATCAAATCGGTAGCCACCTGACCAACAGCCCGGTAAACGCACTCGAGCTACCAACAGCCCTACACGTTACCATAAGTAAAAGCTGAACCAAAGACCAGCCTCATTGACGGGACTCGAACCTGCGGCCAAATGTTGCTCTTTTGAGTAACTAGGGCAATACAACTGATTG
>NW_008753844.1:0-2061 GCF_000715545.1 Opisthorchis viverrini | reverse complement strand
ATCCCCACCGTGCTACTCGCTTATATTGATCGGGTTCATAGCTGGACGAACGACAGCGGAGGCGTCCCTTGCGTTCACAAACAGCAGAGAATTTCGAATTTCTGTCTGGTTTACTACAACCTAAGCGTTCTTCTGATTCGGTGCAATGCAAACAACCGGTTGGATTTGGGCTGCGTTAGTTAACGGTGTTCCAATTTCAAGACGGTGATCCTGGAAGACCATGCACTTTTGCTAAGGTTTTTGTGGTGACGCACTGACTTGTACCTCACTCCACCAGGTAAAACACACTACTCTACTACGAGAGCTACTGGTGTCTGTCGATGAAACCAAGCAACCTATGAGCAGCATCTCTAGACCAATGGCAGTTGTGGATGTGGCCATCTTTATCTTTTGTAGGTAACCTATGACCAACACTCAGTCATCTCCGTTAGGCGACCAGCCTAAGCAATCGTGAGGTGGTCAATTTGGACATCTGCCACCACACACTTCATTCTATCTGTGGCATCAACCCTAATCTTGTATCTTTGAGAATCTTTAACGCCTCAACTTTAATTGTTCATACGGTAGACCGGGATCCTGCTAAAATACATCCTTAAATCAAGCCTAACTAACATCTGAGAGTTATCTGAAAACGGTGGACGAGGTTAACAAACTACGCCATCCTGCCACCGCACTGGTGAGAGACAGCACACCTTGATAGAAAAGGAGTCTAATGCATATACAAGAAAAACCTGCTGTTCAGCTGTTTCCAGAGTGCTAACGTCAGAGGAGCGCTGTGGGTGGTAGAGCGATTTGGAAGATTTGATGATACCACCACAGACTTAAGTGAAGATATTGGAGCAAAGGGCGGCAAATAGATCTTCTAATCAGCAAGATTGGACCTATAAAGACTCCCGAAACGACGAAATGGGGAGAGGATGAAGAGTGGATATGTGAAACAGGATGGAGGGAGGTAGCAACGGCAGCCTGTTACCACTGACCCACCCTGATTTATGCAGCAATTAAGTCGACGTAGTTGACGACATCAGGCAAGCGCCCATGTGACATAAAAGTATTTTAGTTATGGGAGTCATGATTGTATACGTGTTGCACTGCTTCAAGGTAGGCATAACCTAGACAAAAGGACGATTAGGGCTCAAAACCGAAACCTTTGGCTCAACATTTTAACCTCAAGGCAGTGGCGGTCAACGGTGGGAAGTACCAGTAGAATTTCATCTTTTAAAAGAACAAGTCGCCTTATGTGCCCCGATGCTAAATGTGGGGACCAGGAGTCTGTGTTTGTCAGAACTCTGATCATTTGCCAACCTGCGAGTGTCCCAAGTAGAAGCCTCGTTAAAGTGTATTGGATTATGGAGGTTGCCGCGGCAATATCGGGTTATTCCGTGATCGGTTCATCAATTATCATTTACCAAACGAACCTTTCACATGAATTACTCGACAGTGAGTGATAAATATGACTAAGGGCAAATTATCTGCGTGTACCACAGATTTTGAAAATACCACAGGACCAATAATCAATTCGACCAATGAACAGATGATAACAGAGAGTCTCTATAGCACTGAACTTAGAGCGTGAGACGACAGCGCGTCACAAACTGAAATAACTAGAAACTCGTTAAGGGAATGTGTTTTGGT
Source organism: Opisthorchis viverrini (assembly GCF_000715545.1). NCBI lineage: Eukaryota > Metazoa > Platyhelminthes > Trematoda > Opisthorchiida > Opisthorchiidae > Opisthorchis > Opisthorchis viverrini. The sequence continues at coordinate 426 of NW_008753844.1, read as the reverse complement.
GGCATTGTCATTTTTGGCCTACTGGACAACGAATTATACTTCTCTTCCAATGAAGGACCACGTGGAAAAAACAGGCGAGAACGGTTTCTGTTGCTAAATGGCCTTGTGTTGATGTAATTTTCCGATGAATTGTACTTGAAAACAAGTAAATGAGGGCTATTCTCAGGGTTTTTACTCAATGAGCTGGTTTCCCCAGGGAAAAAATACAACTAATTCACTCGGGACCAGTTCGGTCTACCAGCCTCAAGCAGACGTTTTCCCCTACTCTGTTAGGGTCTGGAAAACTGATAGATTAACCAGACTGCTTGATTTTCCTCACCGACAGTACCCCGGTAAACACCACCGAAATTGAAAGTTCAGGGTGCTGGCCTCTGACATGCAGTCGTTGCTTGTAGGGTAATCATCGAGGAATATGTATTCGGATAA
>NW_008753843.1:0-2062 GCF_000715545.1 Opisthorchis viverrini | reverse complement strand
CGCTGGAAGTGAACCCAAATACAATTCGCAGAAACCATAGAGTTTTCTAAAATTACAATTTTAGGGGGGTGTTCGGTTAATTTGGTTTACGTTTCAGCTGTATGTTGCTCATAGCGTTTTTTAGATGAGCGAACTTTCAAGGTCACCGACCATCGCTGACGCGTCTGTGAGTACTAGTTTACGAGACAAAGCACGAAATAAAATCAAAGTGTGTTTTGATGATGATGTTTTGGATGAAAGGTAGCAGCTACAGAAAATCCAGTGCAAACTCACCCAGCTGAACAGTTAAGTAACGTTTGTATGCCCTATGTTCCACAGGCCTAGCAAGTTTGATTGGTTTGCTTCGGGAACCTTGACACAACATAACTTTTTTGAAGCCCGCCTTGTGTGTATTTGGAAGGCAATTTGAAGTACCGTGGGACAATCCCCATCCTCGAATACACACAACTAATCATTTGATGGTGAAGCGCTTTCAGATGGCTGCATGCAAAGTACTGACACAACGATACCTTCCCTGTTGAAAACAATAACGCCACTTTATTGGAATACGTCGCAAAATGCAACAACAATGTTGAAAATTAAGGCAGGCCGTTGATCTTTATCCTGAGCAAAGTACGCGTTGTGGTTTGACTTGGCCATCTCCGTTAATGCTGGGCCCNACTTGGCCACCTCCGTTAATGCTGGGCCCACACTCATGAGCGACGCTCATTAGGGGGCCCCAACTATGCATGATAGCCCAACCTAATGGCAAATAACAACCCTACCGAATGATAATTGTTGACCGCGTGTCAACTAATCCCGGAAGCTAGGCAATTCTGGACGAAGCAGTACTTCAAAGAATGCAGTGACAACTTATCGGGGAAACACTTGAAGTTCATGGTCGTGTTGCACGCTTTTGCAATGGAGTGACATCATGGCGGAATCATAACCCAATCAAAACGGTAGATGCTTCGCAAAACCAATTGCATCAGGAGCCTCATGCTGCGTGCAATTTGTGAGTCTCAGCCGATTTATATCTGAGACAGCATTTTTTGGTCTGCCATGAACGGTGCGTTGGATTTGTAGGATGCTCCACTACTACGATTGGGGCAAGTTTAAACCAGCCTTTCGACATAAGCTGCATTCTGTTTGATCTCCTTTGAAAGCTGCTGAAATTGTAAATAATTTCAGTGACGAGCCGACTATTTCGCCTGAGAAGTTATTGAAACTGCCTGCTGTGTGATTTAGCACCATGGGACTTCAAGATAGTAAGTGATAGCGCATTAGTTTTGGCAAGACGGATGTTGGTTCAGGGTCGGCAGATGTGTAATAATGGATGCATCCTTTTGGGTTTGCGTGAAAAAAGGCCAAATAGCTATTGATCATGCACTCTTTAAAGGTGCATCCCTATCTACTACAAAAGAACACGTGAAGAATCCAACAAAACCTTCCACCATCTTGACAAAAGTATGATGAGGGTGCACATCATCCGCACAATGCTCTCAGCTGCAAAACCTTCAAGAATGGAGTGAAACTTCGCACGCCAATATATTGCACTTTGTTGCGTATGTGCATAGACCAAAAACCGTCCTAATTTACCCTGATATTCTTGCAGCTCACCAAATTTCATTGTTCACTGAAACAACCATGCATCTGGTTGGATAGTCTTGTGGAACAATTTCCCAGCATCGCTGGGACCCACGGAAGCCCAAATGAGAGCTATAATTTTGGACTAGTACTTTCAATTCAATTGCCTTATTGCCCTAGTTCATCAGGGACACGTCATAGCTTTAGAAAATTCAATCCTGTTGTGGGAATACTGAGTGCCCCTGCTAAGTCATGCCATATTGAAAATACGAACTCCGCGCCAAAAATATATTTGAGTACGCCTAAACAAATTATGGTGAAACCGCGACGGTTCAGGGAGACTATACGATTTGGAATAACTACAGTCAAGTGCTAAACCCTTATGCAAAAGTTCCCTTCCTCCCAACCGTCGTTTCAGAGAAAGCTGAGGCGGGCTCCTAAGGATCGATGCTTCAGCACTGATTTTTAGGCCGCTGGCTATTTGCACAATGAGATT
>NW_008753842.1:0-2062 GCF_000715545.1 Opisthorchis viverrini | reverse complement strand
CCTAACGTTGCAAAAGGCATATTATATTTGTTTCTTGTGTTTCACTAACTCTCTTTGAAACCATTTGACACGGTCCTCTGGCGTTCGCATGCCCCCTTGGAAGCCCACACGCAAAAATTCGATCACACAATTAGCTTGGACTCCGTGTAACACAATTACAACATTAGTGTTGAACCACCTGTGTGATGTCACATGAATTAATGATGGTACATTATACGGGAAAATATAAAACCCAATAATATCCCTAAAAGTCACAAGTAGCGTGAGTAACAGTCACGGAAGTTTACGGATAGCGCATTTGGGACGTTCATTACGGAGAATATTTTCGACCCTATGAGGGTCAAATAAGCTGAACAGTGAGACATCATAAGAGTCATAAGTCATACGGGAATGACTGAAAAGTAGCTAAGATTCGCTTTTGGTTAGTTTAGTTAAGGATGCCAACAGTGAACGATATTGCCTAAATACACTGAGGTACACTAACGGTTTGCTGGTGGTGGAGCTAACAGTGTGTAGACCATCTGAGGTAGATCACAACGTGAAGTGACCACATGTGTCTGCGGAGTACGACCCTTCAATCGACCGACCCGCGCAGTCATGTGAAGTTATGAGTTTTTGAAAAGTACATTGGATGCCGAAAAGACCGTAATTCAGAAGCGCACGTTGTCTGGTGTGACAGGTTTGTGGTAGGTCGTCAGTGGACGGTCTGACGGGATATCGTTTCAAATCACCGTGACCACGTGTTATTACGCTTTAGGTACATATTAATGTTGAGTGGCCTATATGAGTCGTTTAGAGAGTAGTGGAGGCGCAACTTCTCGACTTGCAAAGCATCCAGAATGGATCACTAACTAGAAATATATCAAATATATATACTGAGAACTGGTTCAGACCAACATACCATACTTCCGGGGCCGGGCGAAAGCAAGACGGGAGGTTGAGCGGTGGAAGAAGTACCAGGGTGAGAGATCGGTGTAGATTGCGCGTCGGTTTCCCGGTGGGCTGTCGAGGTAGAGTTTGTAATGGTGTTCGCCGCCGGTGTTGCCATCGGACCCAGCAAAGTGGTTCTCAGTGCAGATTGTAACTGTTCAATCCGCTGATTGCACGTGTTAACCTAGGAGGAAAAAAACAGTTATTTGATATAAATTGAGTGGCGTCGTTTGATCTGCCTTACACCTGATATAAATGCGTAAACGGGAGAAAAGTACAGGTCGCATTGCTAGTAATGCTATCGTTAGAGAACAAACATAACTTGAACCTGAACCGGTTGAAGGCTGGCACACAATTATGCAGAATCTAACAAGCTGTAATAGGGTGAGAGCGATTTCGTATGTAAGCTAATCACGCCCGCAGAAACGCATAAGAGAGGCGGTTAATGGATCCGGCAGCTATCCCGCAAGCAAAAACGAACAGTGCTGGCACCAAAGCCAGCCAAAATATCTTGGACAAAGATGCCCGCTAAATTTCGGTGATCTAAGTCGCTCGAGCATAGCCCGATATACAATCCAGCGAACCAGACATTACACTACAGATGCATAAGAATCGAGCTGCATTGTAAAGATTGGAAATTAGCAATGTAACAACAAATAAGCCACAGGAGAGCGGGAACACACCACTAGTCACATTACTTAAGTGTTGGAAAGTAGCTGACCTGATCATTGAGAGCATCACGCTCTTGACGAAGCTCGTCAGCTTCACTTCGTGTCCTCCGGGCTTCAGCAATCAGACGCTGGTGGTCCTCTCGGCTGGTAATCATGTCTGCCTCAATACTGGCAATTCTTTTGCGTAAAGTATCGCATTCTTCTCGGACAGAAAGTAGCAAGTCTGACTTGACCACATCTGTAAATAAGGATCGATGGGACAGTTTGAAAGTAACCCGATCCTAATACATAAATTCTGAGAAAGAGAAATTGTTGACGAACTGAACAACTTCCTTCCGCTTTTCCTTAGAATGTATACTAAACGGTGGTCTGTGGGAATACAGTATTCACCGCTGTGAGCGAAGCCCTTCGAACAGGGATTAAAATCTCCAATTTCTGAGTAATATCATGAAGAAAAAAAA
>NW_008753841.1:0-2063 GCF_000715545.1 Opisthorchis viverrini | reverse complement strand
AATGACAGCTGCAATTTGAAGTGTAGCAAGTTATTGAATATTTGTGCCTCAAAATCATGGAGACGAAGTCCCATCCTGTGACCACGGGGTGGAACGCATCTCAAGCGTACGTAACCGCATCAAAACGGCTGATAGCTCTCAACGGGTAACGACCAAGTGCCGCAAGTTTCGTTTGCATTGTCCAGACGCAAAACTCTGTGAAAATGTGATACTCCTGTTTCCGTTTGATTTCGTAGTTGATAATAAAAAAGAATAAGACAAGAAGAATAAAGCCCACTCCCAATTTTTCTTACCGAAGTTTCTGTTGGTGCCAGTCGAATTGTATTATTCGGTTGTGGCTTCTAGCAACACTATTTCACGGGAACTATTAGGGTTATGCCAGTTTACTACGTCATTCTTTTGCAGTGCGTGCCACCTTGTATCATTTGGACACTTAATAAAAACCCCCCTTACACCCAAGTACTGCGAAATGCGGGCATTTTTGCTGAACTTAGAAAGGAGAAATTTTCTAGCTGCTCTTCTTCCTCAGAGAAAATCATAACGTCACTCAAGCTTCAAGTCGTCGTCTCAAAAAGAAATTAGAACCTGATGTTGAGTAACCGTATTTCCACTTGTGCAATTTGGCAAGCATGAACACTTTTCCACTTCAGAAAACTGCTGTCATCGAGGGGTTATCGGGGCATGCTTCCATAATAAACGCAAAATTTGCAAGAAGCTCATCAGCACAAAGGTCACGAATTCTGGTATATTTATTTATTGGCAGTTTTGGAATATGGGTTGATCGGGTGCGCTGCTTGGTTGTTGGTATTTTCGCACAGTTAGGCAGCTGGATTACAAACGTTTCATCACCAGCCACTGCGACGTCGTCCTTGCGGAATCGTAGGTGAGTTTCTTCTTCTTTGTGTGTGCTTATACGAATGACAGCTTCTAAACGGCGGGTTGGTTCCCAGGGGCTCTTTGAGTGGTTTGTTGGCCGCTTGTGAATCTGCGTTGCATTTTGGTTTTGCTTCCTCGAATCTCTTTGGGCGCACTCAATTCGACAGTTAATAATATTTCAAAAATTCTCATTTATAACAATAACACAAATGGGTTGAGGAACATTTTTTGGCAAGGTTCTTTAAAGTACTTAGGTTGCAAATGCTGAGAGAGCAGTATTTAACATATTTGAATGCGTATGTTGTGATTGGACAGGAAATCGAGGGAAACGACATTGGCTATCTATTAAAGAACAATTTGTTCAGGTCATCAGCAGGATCACCTGAGCTCGGGGAGTGCTGTAGTTGTGTGTTTAGCACAAGGTGCATGTGTGAGGTGAAGTGAAGTGAGTTGGACCATGGTAATTACAACGCACAAACAAAGCGTTTTTGCCGATAAAGGATGGGGTCGCGATGTCGTATGGCGATAGCTTTAGCCGTTGCAATTGTGCACTGCTGTACTGATCCTGGTTGATTAGCCGGCACCTTGTAAACAACGCGGAAGCTTTGACTGGTGTGCAGTGTCAGCTAAATGTTGTACTACAAAGCTGGTTGTCGTCTTTCCAGTTCCAGAAGCTACCCAGGCTGGATTGTGTTTCTTGACTCCTTGGCTGACTTGCCTGGTTGTGAGTCTGTTACATTCCGCTGCAAAGCAGCAAGAAAATGAGTACACTAACATATTTTAGGCGTGGACAGACACTTTATCCTTGAGATTAAAGGAGTACAAACGATAGCTGGTGAACCAGATTGGGAGTGTTGCGGTTGAGGAAACTTTGTTCAGGCTGGTAGAAAGTCTTGTGTTCGGTAGGTCGGCCGGTATATCTCGCTTAAACGGGAGGCTAATGCAAACTGTTTTCCTTCCAATTGTGGCTGTGATTGTGTTTGCTTCCTCCCTGTTCAAATTCTTTGTAATAAACTTGTTGGGGAATCCATTGTCTGAGAACATCGGCGATGGCCTGGAGTTCTTCTCCCAGTGCATCATCAGAGCATAGTTTCTTCGCTCTTTTAGTTAGGCCACGGATCATGTTCCGCTTCTGCTTGAGTGGCACGAGGCTGCTAAAGTTAACGTGTTGTCTGCACCAAGTAGGT
>NW_008753840.1:0-2065 GCF_000715545.1 Opisthorchis viverrini | reverse complement strand
ATCAACAGCCACCTGATCAATTGCCAACTTATTATTATTGTTGTTGTTGCTATTGTTATTATACCATCCGATATAGAGGGCAGTTCGATGCAACAAATGCACCCGTCCGGACCTGCAAGGCTTTGCCAGTACAGAAGGTAAATAGCCTGCCACGATAAATCTCAACTACCCGTCACTTACTCAACGGAACAGGTCAACACTTTCGGCGATAGTTGTAAGGACCCTGCCAAACTCATCGGCTGCAAACTGTCGTAACTAATGTTTTCCGTCCCTCCTCAGACAAAGCTGTATCGGACAACCGGGGCCTCGTGTAATTTTTTCATTAGTAAATGCGCTCAACCTACTGGCCTCTACTGATTCCTCATATTTGGCTTGATTTCTGAGGTTTCGAGCTGTATTTGTGGTGTACCAACTCGCGACGCAAAACAGCGTCGGTGTCCTTTCACCCACCACGAGCACAAACACCACAGTCATTCCTTATGTATCCATTTGACACCTCCTCAGATGCTCTGAAGTGTGAGAAACGGATAACCGTTATTTTCCCAACAAGTATCTGAAGTCAAACCCAAAATTTGCTGTGTCGGCACTGACTGCAAAATTGAGCGCGCGCCAAAAATACGGATGGAGGACAAGTGCCAACAAAAGTGGGGTAGACTACGACGGCTTCTGTTCTGAGCATGAATACGGTTAAGTGCAACATTTGGACGTAAAAGTTTGCCCCAGACACGCAACTGTTTTGGATAAAATTGCATATGCTAGGTATCAGCCCTATGACTGAAACGTGTAGTCCGACAAGACTAACGCACCGGCAAATTCCTCAACTCGGAAACCACATATTAGGTGCGAAATCGATTTCGTTTGCTTCTATAGGTTGGCATAATCTTCCTTCCAATCTGCCATTCGGGGATGGGGTGATGGACATTGCTGCTATTACATGATTGGTCAAAAGGCGAGTGGCTGTCCGGTCAAGCACCAAGGCGTGCCCTGATTTGTCGAAAGTATGGATTCGGCAGACTATCGTGTTCCGGTATCCGCCGGACGCCGTTTGCAACTTCGCGTGCAGAATGCGTGTTAATTTCCAGCGCTGCCTTTACGCGCACTTTAACTGTGAATTGCCGTCCGTGGTTTTTGGACCTGTTTTTGGCGTCTAAGTTTGCTCAGTCTATCTTTGGTAGTTCTTCCGCTAAAAGCACTAGCTCGGGAAGACCAAATAGAGAGGACCTAAGGTCAAAGGGTTATTTCAGTCATCGGTCTGACAGACAGAATAGCTACCCTAGCCCATGGCGTTTCTGTAATGGAAACGCCTCCAAACCTCTCCTGATAGATGAAACCATCGTTGCGACCAACGCATATTCAAGGAAGCTGCACGTGCTCAAACTGCTTCAGTCAGATAACGTTACCTCTGGCATTTCCTACTCTGACAAAGGCCCATCACCACAGGCAAGAAGCCATTTACGACCACACTTCAAATACTCTAACCACGTTGTAGTCCTCGGGGATTGGCTCTTCAAGGGGAAATCACAACCCCACGACCTATCCTGCCTGCCCCAATTTCAGGCAGTTTTTCCTGTATTGGAGTCTCGTGTAGTGATAACCGATAACCCCAGTCATGTCTCACTAATGCTCTATCCTCTTTTATCTGTTTCGGCCATATGGCCTGTCGGAAGCAAGGAACACTCAACGGTATGCGAGGAACTCGATACAATTTGCACGCATATTTTTCGAATAGCAACCGTGTGGTATGCTCATTTATGTTACAGTGGATCGTATATGACATAACTGGATGTATTTTCAACCGGATTTGCACCGAAGTACATTGAGGTGATTGTTCTATTTTGATCCGCCACAACATCCATTTTGATTTTCCTTGGCATTGACGAGACCCCGGGCGGTGTGAAACATTCGATCACCCGCGCCGGTAACAGCCTTTTGATTTCAACCAGCTTCTCATCGGTTAGAGCTCGGGATGGCTAAGCTTTTAAGGCGCAAACTTCCCGAACGAAAGTCCGTGCCTCGAACCCAACATCTGCCTCTGTCTTGGCTTGAGCAAACTGACAGTATCCCA
>NW_008753839.1:0-2065 GCF_000715545.1 Opisthorchis viverrini | reverse complement strand
AATTGCAATGCGGTTATAGTTTTTCTCATAAATTTGCGCTTTGCTTGCCTCTTCAATGACTGGCGCGGGTGATTTCAGCGCATTGATGCAATGCCTAACGGTACACATTATGGTACACAATCCAACGTCAACCGGATAGCTGACCTTCCGTGTGACATCGGTCACAAAATTAAATACGGGCGGACGTATTCAACTGTAAAAATGAGGCTCAAACGGATTTTTTAGTTGCCGTTGGACGCGCCATCCTTATGCTCCTCTAAAAAGGTGGAATATGTATAAATAATTTCCGGGTGTGTGTATGGATTGGATCTGCCCCATCTCAGCTGTCTTCTAAAAACATGAGGCTGGGAATCAAATGCCAGGCGCATGGGAAATTTAATGCCAAATCACAGCACAGTGGAACCTGACGTTATAATCCAACTTTTCGGTTGTTGTGTTTTTCAAAGATTAATATGCTCACTTGAATATGAATCAAGTGCAGTCTCATTCGGAACAGCTAGTGTGTCTCCTGTTTAGAATGTCCCAGGGTTCAGCTGGCGTTCATATGCCAACAGCACGTGTGGGTGCTTGCTACTGCAATGTATGTGTGCGCGAGGTTGTGTGTAACATGGCTGGGATGTATTCCCGTTTTCTGTGTGCTGGTTGTAACACGTTTTTAAATCGTATTTGGCCTCTGGCCATTATGCATGCTAGTTTGGGCGACAAATCCAGACCAGACAGACATGATGTTTGCTCCGCCATCATGGTTGACGCATTCCTTTTGTGTTGATCTCTTTTGCCTTAAAGCACGCCCGTTTCGCTTGTGACCCAAAACCTGCCTGCAGTGTAAGTTGGTTGGACCGCTCGACTCAGGCACATAGGGTGCAGTGGATGGGTTACATGCAAGCTTATTGAACTCAGCCGACTTCGTGCGGGAAAACACGCCTGCTGCTTGTGCTTTGCTATTTGCACCCGAAATTGCCTGTCCGTCTGACCTATGTGTTTTCCTGGACGTTCTGCGCAGGGAATTTAGAAAATACAATTTGTACGGTGCCATGGCATGAAAGCGTCCCTAAACACTACCGGACCTCTTGAGTTGTCATCAATTTGGAAGAAGGTTTGAACACAATCATCCAAAAATATGTTTAGAATGACATTTATGATGCTACTTTTTGGGATCCTTTCTCGATGAACGCCGGTTTTTCCTCCAGTGCACAGTTCAGTGGAGCACGCTCACCATTTGGCGGTGGGACCCATGGGGTATTTATTTTTCCGTAGTATTATGCTGAGTTGTTCCGTTTTATCTGCCTATATAAACTCACCCGAGCATAGTTTCTTGACATTATTCGCCAACGGTCAGATGGTCGCTCGAGTGACGTGGGCTGGGTGCAAATCCTCGTAACGGAGATTGCCTGATTGTGTGGGCTTTCTACGGACTACCGCTAGGAGTCTATTTAAAAAGGCTTAACAATGGCTTGAAGTCTAGAAATCTATGATTCTCTTTTCGCCCAAAGGTCAATAATGTTATAATGTTTGTTTAGGCTGATATGGTTTCAAATATGTCGTCAACAGATATCATAAGCATGAGTGGTGGGTCGGAGAAAGAAAACCAAACATAACAGGTGATATTGTATGGCTCATAGAAGCAAAGTAATTCGCCCAAAATGGCACGTCTTGAAGGTGGAATAGATATTGGCAAGACAGAGTTCATGATCACCAATAATGTCAACTCAAAATGAGACAATTCTCTATGTAAGTGACACATCAAGGCACGGGGAGCGGAACAGCTTAACAACCGTTAACTGAAACATTACAGTAAGTATCGTCTACAGCTTTGTATGTCATTATTATGATAGAGACATTTCAGTGAAGTAGTTACGACCAGACAGTCAACTCGTAAATAGGAAATCAGTGGAAAACTCCAGGGAGAGAAGGTGGAGCAAAATCTAAAACAACAAACACCAAATATTGTAGCGCCACAATAGCGCCAGATCTTGAAAAACGAATAGGAATATTTCGATGTTAACAGCGCGTGATGTTGCTATAAGGGATTTGAGCGAATGAATGTGATCATGCATGAAAACAA
>NW_008753838.1:0-2068 GCF_000715545.1 Opisthorchis viverrini | reverse complement strand
TGGTGGATGGGTGCGCCCTGCAGGGAGGGCAACAGTGTTACGTCGCACCATGCCGTGTTCGTATACTTACAAATCTATCAGTAGCACGGGTGCATCGCCCACGTCGGTGGTTCTGAGCTCGACCATTTATTCCAGCAAACCATAAAAGAGCACCATGGTTTTTTCTGCAACTGGATTGGACCTGTCCCGAATGTCACTTTTCTGGCAACCCTAAAGAATACATGCAAATGACAACTGTCCTTCCGTGTGGATTGAAAAACATGCATGGGGCAGCCTTAAGGTATTGTAGGAGACCCACGGCTAACATCGACGCGCAAGGAGTTGCGATCTCTCTTAGGTGGGTTGTGCCACCCCAAGTCCACTTCCTCATATGGATATAACATACGTTCCTCCCTCTTGTTTTCTATGGCAATCATATACATACAAAATGTAAATTCCTCATCATTTCCTGGACATCAGTTCAGTTCATGTCAGACGGTATCGTCTTTGAACTATTTGTGTCTGATTCCCATTGTCCCATTTTTTTCGAATTCCACAGATACAGTAACTTTTCACATAATAAACATGTCTTGGCGGTTGTTCCTTCCTCCCCGTTGTGTTTTCGCCTGCCGCGTTCAGGTTGTACAGACCCGGATCACGCTTAAATAGGCGTGTTCCCCAAAAGTTGAAAAGGTCCATTATACATACATGCTGGATTCCCTACCCTCCACTGCGAGCATACAAGACCAGTGCCCAAAGGTTGTTTACGCCATCCATGGCTCGTCACCTGAAGCTGATAGCGGTGTTTCGGGGACTGGTGACTATTTCTCTTGCATTCACTTTCTATCCTACGTTAAGGCAATGTTCAACCCAGGTAATAAATTTCAGATAAACTAGTCCATTCTCTCGGAAGTCCACTCCCGTCAACCCCTAGACGTTACTTTTTCCAACCGCACCACCTCTCTGCGTACCGGTTTGCTCTAGATCTTTTATGCTGTAATATCATATATCAGCAAACTCAAATCCCCTTCACTGTCAGTCTGTTAGGCACAACTCCACAACTATCCTTTCCCATTTAATCACTTGTTATAACCACTCCAATTGTGGTAAACACTAAGCTATTTTCTCTCTCTATCACTGCACACTGTCCTATCTGGTGGCTTTACTGATCTCATCCCATTTTCTTGTCTCCCCAAGCTTCAGTCAGCAATATTCGGTTTCGATTACCTGTTTGGCCGTTATTCACTCCAACTCGCCTGTAATCTGCATCCACAGACATCCCCAATCGGACAAAACTGCCTCAGATTTTACGTCAGCTTCGTTCTGCCTCTGCGAAGTTCCGGGGCTGTCCAAAAACCAAAGCATGTCGAGCCGATGACGACACAACACTGCCATACCCGGCTTGATAGCATACCCACAACTATTCTAATCCTACTCTCGATCGCACTTTGGCGCCATCTCCTTCAGTTAACTTCAAATACAAACAAACTCTCCAACCGGCCCCGCCGCCTCCAGGACGCTCTTGTTCTAAGCTGTTGAAACTTCATTTCATATTTTACCATTAAGTGGACTGCCAGTCTGTGCTGTCCACAAAGTCAATAATTTACCACACAGTTTACGTTCTGGCTTGTGTGTTTTCACTAACTCACTATTGTAAGGAACTTTTACACCCGACCCCCACACAGCGACACGTTTCACTATGCACCATAATCCTGGGATTTGGGCTACTAGTTTTCCACTTCAATGCCACCTACGCACTTTGTGCCTCTAACCATTAGCCCAAAAACCCAAGACTATGGGGCCTCAGCGCAGGGGGGCATTAGCCGGACAATTCTCTTTGTTGCAAAACTTTTGCGAAGGAAACAAAACTTTTTACGCCAACTTGTTGCGTTTTGTGGCATATGTACTCAAACGAAAAATAATTTAACCACATGCATATTTATCATATTTTTGATGCTCACCGAATTTCATTGTTCGCTGAAGCAAACATCCCCCTAGCGGAAGATTGGAGGAATACTTCCCTAGCATATTTTAGACTTTGAGTGCCTAGATGGGGTTCGAAGGTTTGGACAGGTACTCGTGGGACATT
>NW_008753837.1:0-2069 GCF_000715545.1 Opisthorchis viverrini | reverse complement strand
ATTGCGTCACAGCCGCGAAACCAGACGAAGTACAAATAGCTAAATGTCATTGGCTGAGTCCCTAGGTAAACAGTGCTTCCCTATTTGCTAGAGACCATGCAATCTTTTGCCGCAGGCCTCCGCTGGTTCAATGAGAACTTGCTCTCTACATGATCCAATCCACATTGTAACTACTATCACTTAAATGATAACGTTGCCTTTTGGCTTAACTGGCAATTTCGAATTTTTATGGCATTCATCTGAGGTGCTGATAAGGTCATTTCGACTCCAACTATTTAGTGACCGCCATAAAACATTGTCAAAAGTAACTTTTTTAGTGAAAGTGGAAACATTTTCAAGACCGTGAAGATTTCTTTAACCGCGCTTCAGCCTACTCAGTAACAGCTTGGAATCTGTAACACAGAATATCGGCATGACTGCTTGGAGACGTTGACCTCGAAGGGTAGAGTGACTGAAAGGGTGGAGTTTATAGCGGAATTTTATGACTCCCTATTGGCCCCCCCAACTTCACAAACAAAATAGACAGATTGAAATAAATCCATTGTACAAGGTATGTTTTTACCACTCATTGCAAAGTCCCTGACACTTGTTTCAAGCGTTCTCTCGAAAGCAGCAGCCAGTGTGTGACCGTTAAGTGAATTTTCACTAGTAAGCGCACTGCTTTACCAATCTTTCTTATGTAATAACAGGATGCTTTCAAGAACTTGCAAACGGATTGAAGTATTTAAAGAGCAAAAGTGGTTTAAAAAACAAAGTGATAAATTGACAGGTATATTAAGCTTTCATTTTTACCACTTATTTGTTTAAAACGGGCTTCATGAGCCTGATATGTTTAAAACTTGAGAATATCATAAAAAAGAAACGCTGGATTCCAGCTCCACCATAATTCCCTTCGCATATCATGTTACATTTAACCAATTAATTAAACGTTGGTTCCTAATAGATTATTCGGTGGATGATTGAGCTTCTCCTTTTTTGCATATGCCTTTTTTGGAATTAGCTCAATGAACATAAACCATCTGATTTTTTGGACTCAGTTCATTGCAAATACGACCATTGAGAGTAACCACACAGCGCTATCGTCACTGTTAGAGAAGGCTGAACCAAGATCCAAGTGACCGATGTTCCGATTGGCAAGAGAAACGCTGTGGCTTGATTTAATTGTGTACACATCTCTCACTCATGGCTCACAAGGAGATATATATCTCATAGATTGGTTTGTACAGAAACGAGTTTTCTGTGATGTATCCCACCGTGTCCATAAAATAAAGGTTAAGGCGCAGGTAAGATTAATTGCTTTACAGCACATGACTCTAGCGTATGGTTGAGGTTATGGATCTCCAAAGAAATAACTTACGGCACTGAACAACCCTGCTTATCTGTAATTCGAACACAGTTAGGCGCTCGGTTTCTGTGATCGGTCGGAGCAAGGTAGAGTGAACATAACGTTTGTGGGATAAACACACTTCACCGCAAAAAAAGCAAAACCCTGTAATTTGCGTTAAAGTAAGACTCACAAAGTATCTGCGAATATTGGTTTCTGCACCCTAACAGCAGAATATAATAAATAAATACACAAAGCAAAGAGTTCCCACATGATTAGAATGTAAGTTATGGATGAAGGTCTAAGACACAAAAAAATACCGTCACAGCGAGGATATGTTCTTAAGTAAATAGTCCGAATAGAATTCATCACTGCTTTTGACACATTGATGTTTTAGGTGTTTTTAGATGCTTTTTAAACGAGGTATGAGCGTCACCTTCACAGGCTTGAGAATTTTAGCTATCTATGTTGTTATGCGATGGAGGGGTATGTCGTTCATAGCGAAAATAGGCCGAATAAGCGTCTTGTGATTATAATATTTAGTGTGGTGTGCAATAGGTTTAATCAAGGTAAACTCAGTAAGAGGTAGAGTGTGCTACTGATCAAAACTATCCAAAACTAGTGGCTGACAGCTGGGTTGCTTATTGGCAGTCAGTTAGGGACTGTCTAGTAAAATTACAATGTGTCCGAGAAAATTTCTTAATCACCACCATAGTATTGTCAATTGTAGGCGTGAACAATAATA
>NW_008753836.1:0-2071 GCF_000715545.1 Opisthorchis viverrini | reverse complement strand
CGTAAGAACTGGAGCACGTGAATACCAACCATTATATTCTGGTCCACCAAAAGCCAATGTACTCTTCGCTGCTCAACACGACAGTAATCGTCTGTCAAGCATGACCATGGCCATACACTGACCTTGATCAAGAGAACTATTGACCCGCTGAGTACGTCCAGCTGTAACACCCCTTCGGTGCCTAGCTGCCATGCCACCCGAAGGAAGCATGAGAGGTGGGATACTGCCAAGTTACCCAAGTCTTGACAGAGGAAGTCGAGAGGCAGAGGTCGGGTTCGAACCACGGACCATCCGGTCGGTCAAATTACGCTCTAACCACTGAGCCATCTTGTCACCCGCTGAGTAACATTCGCCTAAATTTGGTTACATTGAAGCTGCCCTCTTCAGGATCAAAGGTAACCGCAGTTATATATGGGTCAAGAGGAGCGGACAATTTCAGTGATAAGCTCACAACCATCATCGCTTCTTGAAACTTAAGCCTCATGCATTTAGAAGTAACCATTCACAAAGTCGGTGATAAGAATAAGTCTCATATCTGCATTTTTTCATGTACGTTGGGGAAAAATCATGTGAATGACGAGTGGTCTTATAGCTAGCTTGCGTAGCTCACAGTTGTTCATAAGGCGGGAAAATGGTTATGTGGGGAGAGTAATCTTTTCCAAACGAATTGAACTTACGGTGCTGCTTCCGAATCCCGGGTGGTTCCAAGCAAGAACTGAATAGCCGAGTTCAAGAGGGACGAGAGGTATTCCAATCTCCGGGTAACCTCCATTACCCTCACAGCACACGATCTGCCAGGGAGAAAGCAAAAGATGCCGCTACCAATCCCGGACAAACTAAACAGATAATAAGTAGAGAGAGCCTCTTTGAAGTTTGGACACGTGGTTCCTGGTTGTGGATCAGCTGGCTATTGATCCGTCCACCGACTTTGGTGATGTGCTCGCACATGCTTCGTCAACAATTGTGATCACGTCATCAGTGAACTGTCAATTGGGTCAGATCAACAGCCACAACCTGATTCGCAACCAGTTAACACAGTTGAGTTTCCAATACTTCAATATATTGTGGAACATGTAGTACTCCTCGGAGCGAGGCAAAATCCTCTTGGAGGTGGGTCCAGACTATTTTGTCTCACAATTACACAAGTTCTCTGCACAACTCCAATCGATACCAATGAGAAAAGCGAATAAACGTGGTCTCAGTGATTTGCCTTGTAGCTCTGTTGCATGGCCAGTTGTAGAGGGGAGGCAGAAAGAAAAAGACACGCAGAAGTTGCCAACTGAGTGCTGGACCATGGCTTCTGCTGCCGATTATTTCAGGTTAGGTTCTGTATGGTGCCAGAAACAATTGAGTTCCACGGTTAAAACATTCCTTCCGTTGTTTGTAACTGTCATAGAAAACTGAAACTGAAAAACTGTCCAGCTGTAGCACCCTTTCGATGCCTAAGTGCCATGCCACCCAAAGGTTGCACGAGGGCTGGGATACTGTCAGGTTGCCCCAGCCTAGACAGGGGAAGTCGAGAGGCAGAGGTCGGGTTCGAACCACGGACCTTCCGGTCGGTAAATTCGCGCCCTAACCACTTGAGCCGTCTCTCTGATACCAGCGCTTCCAGCTACGGATAAAACCAAGTGTTACGTGTTTTATGATACCATTAATCTTGAGTTTGCCGTCATGGGGAGATATTGCTTTTGGTTCTTTTGAGCCATGAAAGTCACTGTGGGCCGAAGTTTAAAGTGAAGAAATCGGTGCACTGGATCTCATGATACGTGAGGTCCTGAGAGTAGCCTCAATATATGCTAATGCAAGCAGATATGCGGAAGTCACAACTCCTCATTTCGAAAGCGTTAAGACTATTTTATCATTTTACCATACGCTAAACGGACGTATCCGATAGCCTGTATCGGTCATCAGTTGCGGCAGAATCCTCCAACGGAGCTAAAAGTACTCTCCGTTGTCGCATACGACATTCAAAATGGTAACGAATAGGAGCAATTACCTGTCCATTACTTAGCTCCTCGAGTACTCGTCCTCATTGACTTTGTGCTGAAATTAAGACCTGATTTTCTGGGTG
>NW_008753835.1:0-2071 GCF_000715545.1 Opisthorchis viverrini | reverse complement strand
ATCAGGTGGCCGTTGATCTGTTCGCCAAGTTCCGCGAACCCCAAGAAGGGCCAAGACGGTGTTGCGCTGTTGACTAATTTCTAGCAACCTTTTGGATAGTTGGTTGGGTCAGGCAAATATACTGCTATATCTCGAATATCATGTCAACTGGAACGTAAGGCGGCCTTTTGCAGCACGTTCAGTTGAAGAATATATGCGAGAGATTCCGTTGTGTTTTCAAAACGTAAGTTGCAACTTAGCAAATTATCTCAAGATTTAGTTTTCTCCTCATCAATTTAGTTGCCAATTTTTCTTTTAAAATTTAAAGAATCAAGCAAAAATACAAGAACAGAGAAAGGAAGATCCAGCATCGGGGTATCAGATCACAAACTGGCTTCTTCTCCCATGGACAAGGCAGCTTTACTATCCCCGCCGGAGACTGGTGATGAGGCTACACCACAGACTAGGGAGTTTAGTGAAACTACTTCATCACACATATCTCCATCCTCTCAACTGATCAATTCGGATGAAGAAGTTGGCAAACCTGCCGAGGATATGGTTACTCCCTGCTTTGCTCCGACAGGGCAGGAGCTTTTAGAAGAACAAATGGCCGGCTTGAGTAAGTCTACATGTGAGGTGACTTATCACTCGTGTACCGATAAATACAGTTGTGGCCGATGAACCTGACACCGTCGTACCGTACCGTCGGATTTCTTTTGTACGAATTCAATGAATGTATAAATGAATGTAAATGAATGTATAAATGAATGTATGAATGCATAGTGGTTATCCTCTGAAGTGATCACAACAGAATTTTCTAATGCACACAAGGGATTTCGCATCACGAGACCACTAGAATAAGAAGCGTAGAGCACTATTTCCCCTTCTGTGGTTTTTCACTTACGACTAACTAATATGCTATAGTTTTTCCAGGTTGCACTTCTTGCTTTGAAACTACCAGTCGAATAAATGCAGTGAGATCATGATTCCCTGATTACTTTGGAGGCTATTCATCCTTCTGATCAGTATGATGAATAACAATGGATCAGTTGACATTGGTGTGCAAGGTAACATCGCGTCTCACGAGTTCACGCTGTGCTTTAGTCTTCCATAGGAGTTTGAACTGATCATCCCTTATGACCATCATCCCCATCAATCCCGTTTATGCATATTTCAGTGTGTTAAATACCTGGAGAAAGATCTTTCTTTGTCAGGCTATGCTCTGTTTTGCTTGATAATGCTGACACTGTTCCATGACCTCACTATTGTACACAATCCTCGGTTCATCATCCTACTTCACCATCATACTCATCCTAACTACCCAGCATTGTTTTGCTCTTTATTAGTCGACTACAGCGCTGCAGCTTCCGTGGCAGATCTGATTTCACGATGGCCCCAGGCACGTATGGTAACTCTGTATAGAAACTTTAGGCCGGCTTCTTTCAGCCAATCACAGGGAGGAGCCCACGTACCCACACCAGCCCGCCGTTCTATCGGTGGAAGTTTGGGGCTGAATATCGTCGGTGGCGACGGATCGGATGCAACTTTTGTCTCTCAGGTGCAACCTGACAAGCCAGCCGGACTTTCAAAACGCGTTTTTGTAGGAGATAGAGTTTTAGCGGTAAGCGTCTTATTCTATGAGTTTGCTTTTCTTCAACACCAAGACAAAGACAGTTGCTGCGATATTTTTTTCTGAAAAATGTCATTTTTCTAATACCTATTTCATTTTGCTTATATTCGTTTGGAAATCAGTTAGGCACGAATCGGTAGAAAGTAATTAACAAGCTCGAAAGACCTGATTCTACACCGAGTACATCCAAGCATATGACGGGCAGTTCGTAATTTGGTAATTGTGAGCATTAGAAGCTTTGAAAAGAGGGAAAAGGTTTCGGGAAAAGTTTCGAATAAGTTGATTAGTGGTATCGAAATGTTGGATCACACGCACGCAGCAAGTCTTTACCGGGAATTCACTTATTTCACAATTTGTTGGAACGGCCGATGCTTCCACGAAGAAAAGAAAGTCGGCTAAATTTCTGCACGTATTGATTCCGGTGTAACGGTGCTACTACTGATGAAGAGGCACGCGAGTAGT
>NW_008753834.1:0-2071 GCF_000715545.1 Opisthorchis viverrini | reverse complement strand
AGCAAAACAGACTTGGTTTCTTCAGGAAATTCTGTCAATATAATATTCACTTGGAGATACCTCCGGCTAATTTCAGAAAGATTCTTGTGGCCCTATTGAGGTTTGACAAAGTTCCCATTTCTGTTTTTTATATCAAATGTACACTTTGGTGGAGTAGTGGGCGATAGTACCACGATGCTGTCATGCTACTGTTTGGACGAATGGTGAGTCTCAAACTACCGATCAGTTATATTTGGGTGGGCGAAATTTGGTTCATTTCGCCTTGGAAAACAAACCGTCAATCATTATTACGGTATCTGTTTCCTCTCTTCCTAGAAAATATGCTCTTTCGGTTGGGTTTCTGTCTGAATATTCCTCCTTAGAGATGGACCGGTGTCTGCTCGAGTAACAGAGAATTTATGCAAACGCGTTGAATAAAAAATAGTTGTTTTCTTCGAGACGGTTTTTAGGTAGAGGTTTTCCTAAAGGTAGGACGCTGTCTGCAAGATGCGAAGGAGTGGGTGGTCGATAGGATTGTTTCTTTCACTTATGCTATTACTTCACCGTTTATTCGAGTTGACCGCCCTATTGATTGACTTCGACAAATCTACCGCTATGCGCTGATGGCGTGCGTGGACATGATTGTATTCTAGACTGATCGTCCGGCGATGCTCGAAGGCGACACTTACGAAACCATACTCACGATCATTTCTCCAGACGGCTAATGTGATTCGGTACCTGTCCGTTAATTAGGTCACGCTTGGTAAAGTTTACTGCGAAATCCTAAAAGTTCTTCAGTTTGCTGTGCACTCCTTTTTGTGTACGATGAGATACATACGGCACCACAGAGTCAGCTGTTTCAAGGAACTTCAATGTCGTTTGAGGATTGTTAACATTTTACTAGAAGCGTATTCAGAGACTGAAGGTTCGCCATATTATCTAAAGCGCACAAGATTGATGGCTACCTTGTATGACATTAGCAACTGATTCAGACAGATAACCTGAATCAGAAGTCTTTTCCCGGAGATATCAACCAATGCTACTTTGCAGTAGAGGAAAATATACAGTGGTACGTATGATGACTTAATTATGTAGAACCATTTTGTTCTTCAGTTAGGTTCCTTACAGAAGAGACCACCCAGCCGATTAAATGACGTTTGGTTCCTTCGGACGACCTCTCCAAATATTTATAGCCATATCAATGCCTATCCGCCGATGCAGATGTAATTCTTCATCACTTTAATTTGTCTGTTCATTTAAACTACATCAGAGCAAGTCCGACGCTAAAACGGAAATGTATGATAGTTGGATCTACTTCACCTGATGATTTCACGACCCACGTGACCGCCCATTCTTGGTCAGCTTGGTATGCACATATCTACAGCGCGCTGAAGAGACCCAGAACGCTTTTAAGTTATTGTTTATGTGAAATGTGACGTTGCTAGTTGTTAATGATTGATGGCGATTCTAAATACTCATGCATTTATGCTGGGTTTCTGTTGGCAATCCCACGAAGATTCACATTCCGTATTTATCTACCATCCACTTTGTCGAAAAGCCGATTTCATCTAAATATGGATACTATCATTGTGATTACAGGTTTTTGAACGAGTTCGTGTTCATATGTACAGTGGCCAATTGATGACTTAGGATAACCCATGCAAATACGCTACGAGAATTCTGACGATTCATATGACGTATTTCATCAGTGAGTGTTAATCACAGTTGACAACTATGTGATTGTGGCTCTGGTAGATCATTGGCTGAATCGAAATCCTCCCACGTCTTTGTCCCCAGGATCAGTTATTGGTTGAACCCGCGCACTAATCTTAGTAACTTTTCGCACCCCCTCATCATGCGATATGGTCCTTTATGAGTTTGTATGTCCCAAGTCGAAATTGGTCACAAATTCAGAGAACAGCAGCCATGACTGAAAATATGAGGGAGCTATTAAGAGACGACCGCATTTGGCACACTACGCCAAAGGATTTTTGGAAGCAAACAGAGGAGTGTAGTAAAGCTCCAGGATTAGGCCTCTAGTCACACGGGGATTTGTTTGGTGTATATGTACTATCGTTTCAGGCATTCACAC
>NW_008753833.1:0-2073 GCF_000715545.1 Opisthorchis viverrini | reverse complement strand
ATACATATACATTAATGTTGAATGCCCAAACTCCGCATCTTGATTTTTTTTAAACTAGTAAGGGGGCATTCGGAGCAACCTTATTTTGTAGTTGTGGACATTCTCTCGGTCTCCACTTCTCTGAAAATCTCACAGGATCTGAGTGAATTGGTTCTGATTAGGGAATACCGTGTGTTCACTGTCGTGAATATGCTTATTCAACCGATGGCCAGTTTTGTTTATTCAGGTGTCGTGTTGCGTTGTCATGCATACAACTTCAAATAGGCGTTACTGGATTAGCATGCAAAATGCCGCGGGACACATGCACACACATATTCAGCGCAATTGATCCGTGGATCACAGTTCTTGAGTGTGTGTAACCAAGTCGGCATGGTTCGAATCAGTATGTTCTTAACGAACGCACAGCGTGATGAAAGCGTACTTATCTGCCACCACGCGTTCTACTGTATACAACCAGGCTACCCATGGATAGAATCCACGTTGGGCGTTGATAAAACCCTTATTATTTCACGATGTCCAAATATTATGATAACCAGTCAATAATAGCTGGTCACGTTCGTGTCACGTTGACAACACTTTATCCGCTCTATCTGATAGTGAATGGCACCCGCGTGGTTTCCACAAGGCATCACTGCATTGGAGTACCAATGCGTATCTGCTGAAGTGTAGTCAAATCCCCAATCCAATAGGTGGTGTGCGTTTCTAGACAATTTCCCTGTCCACATTTTACGATGACTATTTCACCGACCAGTAGACCCGTGTGATGCTGATTTCTGTGGGAATCTCGAAGTATGCTGTGGATACCAGCAATACCGTAGGATACAAGTACATAATTCGTATCGTGAGGAATTTACTTTTGTCGCTTCTTGTGCCAGAAGTCGACACACCAGTATTACCTGATAACTTGGTTAAATCATGTTCGCAATAAAATCACGCACGAATACCTACGCTGCAGCGAGCCTCTAGCGCGGTTTCAGTTGGCATTCATACAATGGTGGCACCCATTGTATTGTGATGATATTCGTAGATAATAAAGCTGCTAATTGGGTGGGAGGAGGTGAAGAATGGTTGTTACATTCAGGGTTTTAGAAGCGAGGTCACAGCATTATTGCACCAGCTTCAGTACATCATTAGGCGTTCGTCAGAAATTGAGGTAGGCGCCTTGGTGTTTGCTCCCACCCACGCAACACAGACCGCCCTCCCAAATAAAACCAGTCGGGCGTTCCCCCGGAGTGATCCCTGGTCGGAGTGCTACTGTACCACGTAATGCATGCTTCCCTGAGAAATTTCGTCAAGGCGGCTGAGAGAACAGAGGACGGACAGAATAGCATGAATCTAACTGAATTGTGCAGTTTCATTCAATCGCATGCATACTGTTCGAACCAGGCTTTTACAACCGGGGACATCACATAATATCACGCAACACATATCAGAACACGAGTGGGCACTTTCGCGGTCATGTCCCACCTGACCGAATCAGACGAGTGGAGACTCTCACTTATGCGTTCTCTGTTACTGGCCATAAAATTTACTTGCTCGCATAGTTCGGGTTGAAATGATCGGATTGAAGGTGTGTGGGCTGCGTTTTTGTCTGGTCGTAATATTCGAAGCAGCAGACGAGATCACGTGCCACTGAGCCTTATATTCTTAGGTGCGCATTGGCAGCTTCCATCCAATTTACCCTAACCACATGAGACCGCCAGCACTTCGGAAACATTGGACGCATGGGGAAGTAGGTAGAACCGGTCTTGTCCGGGTTCGATTGGGAAGTCAGCCTTCTGACTCAGTGCAGTGGTAACTCACTCGCAGCACTCCAAGATCGATTACGGACTCATCCCAATCGCGCTGGATTCAACTGTCATTCTCATGTCTTCTGACGTGAACAGTTTGATGGCAATTTTCATCCTCGGAAATGCCATTAGTTGCTTGCACACCGCAGCGGTTTGTTCATACGTGGGAATAAAATCGACAGTATGTATCGCAACTTTCCGTTCTAGTGAGTAGGCTGGGCCGATTTGGTGTGCTTTTGCTAGCAATGTTCCATCGGCCGCTCTCCTACTGATGATCGTGCAA